>NW_027077938.1:0-36305 GCF_963930625.1 Muntiacus reevesi
CTCGAATCCCTTAGGAGAAAGGAAGTAGCCCTTAATAGTCAACAAGAGTTCTAAATGCAGTACTTGGGTGCAACCTCAGGAAAAAAAAAATAATCTAAGTTCATTTCCAAGGCAAACTGTTCAATATCAGTGTTATCTTAAGTCTCTGCCCCAACCACTAATGCCAAAGAAGCTGAAGCTGAACAGTTCTATGAAGTAGAACTGCTGTAGTTCTCGAACTACACCTTCTAGAACAAACACCAAAAAAAAAAAAAAAAAAAAAAAGATGTCCTTTTCATCACAGGGGATTGGAATACAAAATAGGAAGCCAAGAGACACCCAGAATAATGGGCAAGTTTTGCCTTGGAGGGCAAAAGCAGGGCAAAGGCTAACAGAGTTTTGTCAAAAGAACACGCTGGTCATAGCAAACACCCTTTTCCAACAACCAAGAGACAGCTATACACACGGACATCACCAGATGGTCAATACCAAAATCAGATTATGTTCTTTGCAGCTGAAGATGGAAAAGCTCTACACAGACAGTAAAAAGAAGACCTGGAGCTGTCTGTGGCTCAGGTCGTGAGCTCCTAATAGCAAAATTCAGGTTTAAAGTGAAGAACGTAGGGAAAACGACTAGGTCATTTAGATATGACCTAAATTAAATCCCTTATGATTATACAGTGGAGGTGACAAATGGATTCGAGATGAGATCTGGTAGAGAAAGTGTCTACCAGATTCATAAAACTGAAAGAGGTTCATATATGAGTTTATTGAAAAAGATTCATATGTTTTATATGAGTTTATATACGAGGTTCATCACTGGAAAGAGGTTCGTAACATTGTATAGGAGGCAGTGACCAAACTAGTCCAAGAAAAAGAAATGCAAGAAGCTTAAGTGATTGTCTGAGGAGACATTAGAAAGAGCTGAGGAAAGGAGAGAAGTGAAAGGCAAGGGAGAAAGGGAAAGATATACTCAACTGAGTGCAGAGATCCAGAGAATACCAAGAAGAGATAAGAAACCCTTCTTAAGTGAACAATGCAAAGAAAACAACACAATGGGAAAGACTAGAGATCTCTTCAAGAAAACTGGAGGCATCAAGGGAACATTTCATGCAAGGATGGACACCATAAAGGACAGAAATGGTACGCACCTAATAGAAGGAAAAGATATCAAGAAGAGGTGGCACGAATACACAGAGAACAGTACACCAGTCACTGTGGTCACTCACCCAGAGCCAGACATCCTGGAGCGTGAAGTCAAGGGGGCCTTAGGAAACATTACTACCAACAAAGCTAGTGGAGGTGACGGAATCCCAGTTGAGCTATTTGAAATTCTAAAGGATGATTCTGCTAAAGTGTTGCACTCAATATGTCAACAAATTTGGAAAACTCAGTAGTGGCTACAAGACTGAAAAAGGTCACAGTTTTCATTCCAATCCCAAAGAAAGGTAATGTCAAAGAATGTTCAAACTACCATACAACGGCACTCATTTCACATGCTAACAAGGTTACGCTCAAAATCCTTCAAGCTAGGCTTCAAAAGAATGTGAACCTAGAACTTTCAGATGTACAAGCTAGGTTTTGAAAATGCAGAGGAACCAGGGAGCAAACTGCCAACATTTGTTCGATTATAGAGAAAGCAACAGAATTCCAGAAAAACGTCTGCTTCTGCTTCATTGACTGCGCTAAAGCCTTTGAATGTGTGGATCGTAACAAACTGTGGAAAATTCTTAAAGAAACACCAGTACCAGACCACCTTACCTGCCTCCTGAGAAACCTGTATGCAGGTCAAGAAGCAAGTTAGAATCGGACATTGAACAACTGACTGGGAAAGAGTTATAATAAAGCTGTATCTTGTCACCCTGCTTATTTAACTTCTACGCAGAGTACATCATGAGAAACACTGGGTTGGATGAAGCACAAGCTGGAATCAAGACTGCTGGGAGAAATATCAATAACCTCAGATATGAAGATGATATCACTCTAAGGGCAGAAAGTGAAGAGAAACTAACGAGCCTTTTGATAAGGGTTAAAGAAGAGCATGACAAAGTTGGCTTGAAACTCAGCATTCAGAAAACTAAGATCATGGCATCTGGTCCCATCACTTCATGGGAAATAGATGGGGAAACAGTGGAAACAGTGTCAGACCTTTATTTTTTGGGGCTCCAAAATCACTGTGGATGGTGACTGCAGCCATGGAATTAAAAGATGCTTGCTCCTTGGAAGAAATGCTATGACAAACCTCAACAACATACTAAAAAGCAGAGACATCACTTTGCCGACAAAGGTCCGTCGAGTCGAGGCTATGGTTTTTCCAGTGGTCATGTATGGATGTGAGAGTTGGACCATAAAGACTGAGTGTCAAAGAATTGAGAATTGTGGTGCTGGGGAAGGCTCTTAAGCGTCCTGGGACTGCAAGAAGATCAACCAATCCTAAAGGAAATCAACCCTGAATATTCACTGGAAGCACTGATGCTGAAGCTGAAGCGCCAATACTTTGGCCACCTGATGCGAAAAGCCAACTCACTGGAAAAGACCCTGATGCTAGGAAAGACTGAAGCCAAAAGGAGAAGGAGGTGGTAGAGGATGAGATGGCTAGGTAGTGTCACCGACTCAATGAACATAAATTTGAGCAAACCCCAGGAGGTAATGGAGGACAGAGGAGCCTGCCATGCTGCAGTTCTTGGTGTTGCAAAGAGTTGGACACAACTGAGCGACTGAACAACAACTACACCAGGCTCCTAGGATTAAAGAATAAAAATACAGTGGCACAGCAGGCTCAAAATTCAGACTGGCTTCTGTGAGCTGCACAGCACACAGCACGGTGTTTGGCAGCCCTGGCAAAGGTATATTTAAGCATGCATGGAGGCTAGAGAGGGCAAAACTTAAAAAGGAGTGATCATGGATAATTACTGAGAAAGAAAGATAAAGAGGGATGATCATGGACACATCTGGAGAAGGTTGCTCTTGAAGGAAAGGAAGGACAATTCCTTCTTTTCAGAGAAGAGTAAATAAAGAAATGATATCAGGATAGAAAAGATTATACCTCAGATGCTTGAGATTTTTCTCAGGAAAGGAAAAGATCAAGTTATTTGCTATAAACACTTTCATGAAGTAAGACAAAAAAAACCCCCTCACAATCGACATTATAGATCTGGAGGATAACAGAACACTAACTGGTATGAAAACAATCCAAAATCCTCACACAACTGTCTCTTGTATCCTTCAGGGATCAAGATAGTGATTAGGCCTGTTCAGAACTGGGCACTAGAAAGATAAATTGACATAAAGTTAAGTATTCTAAGGTATCAATGATGGGCTGGTAAAAACTGATGACCATGGGATCCTGGTGACTAGGGGAGGCAAATGAAAAGAGCAGTAGGCTAAAGAATTGAATGAATAGACACAAAGACGGGAGGGTTCCTAAAGACAGGAAGAGGGGAAGAAAGAGAGAGAGAAATCGGGTTCCATAAGTGTGGAAGAGTGCTTGTTTGTGGTCAGACAGGTCTTGACACAATGCCTCAGGCAATGAGCTACTGCCTAGGGCTGAGCACTACCCCGTCAGCTAAAAGCACAGAATTGAGAGACAAGTGCCTGTAAAAACACGCAGTCCTCGGGTGCAGGAAACAAACAGGCTTACCTGGTGGCGCTAGTGGTAAAGAACCCACCTGCCAACGCAGGAGACAGAAGAGATGTGGCTCTGATCCCTAGGTCGGGAAGGTCCTGTGGAGGAGGAAATGGCAACCTGCTCCAATATTCGTGGCTGGAGAAGTCCCATGGACAGAGGAGTCTGGCGGTCCTGTGGAGACTGCAAGGAGATGGACGTGACTGAAGCGACTTAGCATAGCACAGCAACAAACAAGTGAATGAATCTGCCCATACAGGAATCAAACACTTAAAATATCTCCTCTCCTTTTAAAATGAACAATTCTATCTCCAAATTTAAGAAATTCATCAAGAGGCTAAAAGTCTACAATAAAGGTTAAGGCAGATGTGTGTCAGGAGGTAGAACAAAAAGTTAAATCTGTCAGGCCAATTGTAACCCACCTGTTAAAAGACTTTTAGCATAAATTTCCAATAAGGCAACAACAGTCTGTGCTTTAGAAACTCTGGAGAGCACCTAGCATGGCTTCAAAAAAAGGATATCACTCAATTTAATTTTAAAAGCTCCACCCATTGCAATCTCAGTGGATACACTACCATTTATACTCATAGCTTCATTTTTCACCATTCTGCTGCTCTTGACACATTATCCAATTACAGGAAAAAATTGGGAAAAATCAGACATGGCAACCTCCACTACCACATCCCTCCTTCAGTTTGCACTTTTTACACCATTAATTCTGACTACTCTTGCCCTAGTAATAAATGAAGAAGAAATGACACTGGCACAACCTAAATTTTGCAGAAAATATCAAGTACAAGAAAGATTGCCAAGTAGTACTAATAACAATTGAGAACCCAAGAAATTTGAGAAGTTTCAAGTTTAAAAAGCGTTTTCTCCATTTCAGTCCTTTCCAAATAAAACAAAGGGCTTGGACAACACAAGATTGTGAAGCTTCAACGGACGATTTAGCCTAACAGTGAATAAAAGAATCACTAAAATCGCTTATCCTTTCTTGGGCTATTACATTTCTTACCCTCACAAAGCCTTCTTTTAAAACCAGGACCACTTCTCAATTCTTTCCCTGGATCTAGTATACATATGTCCCTCCGTCCGCCCCCCCCCCCCCTCCAAAAAATGGTTAGAGACCAAAGACTCGCTGTAATCAGAAAAGGATTAATTTAGATGAAGAATCACTTGCCGTCACTGGCACCATTCCTCAAAACCATCAAAGTCTCCTGGGGGCTGGATCCCCCTGACAAGATGAACAAAATCCACTGGCGTCTGGATAGCAAGCTTTTCTCTGTAAGTCTATAAGCCTGGGAAAGCTTTCCAGACAGTTCAAAAGACTTCTCAAGGAAGCAAAAGGTCGAGACCAGGAAGATGGGGAGGTGACTAAAACAGGCAGACGACCCACCCACCTAACGCAAAGGAGGGACCGCTTGCAAGGGCTGACGCTTCAGCAGGAGGCAGGAAAGGTTGCGGAGGGCGGCCGGCGCTGCGACCCCCGGCCCCTGCGTGGGAATGGAGGGCACGCAAAGTCAGGGGCCAGCCGGAGGCCTGGAGCGGGGCGCGGAGAGGGGGCGGGACGTGGAGACAAAGCAGCGGTGGACTCCGGCTGAACACCACCAGGGTCTGAGCCACGGCGGGGCAAAGCCGAGAAAGCTTTGCCCCAAGAGGAGACACCGAAGCTTGCAGCTTCACCCACCTGCCAGACGCTCGCCCCGCGGACAGAAGCACGGACGCAGCCCGGGCGCTTCCTCTCCTGCCGGACACAGCCCCTGCCGCCGCCGGAGCTCCGGACCCGACAGCACAGGGCGGTAGCGAAGTAGGCAAAGCGGCGACCGCACTCGAGCAGACGGGGGTGTACGTAGGGGGCGCCGGGGGGCTCGGGAAGGCAGCTCTGTGCTTGACCTTCCTCACCGGTGGCCAACGGCGCTCCCTGGGAACAGCATCCCGCCTCGGCCCGCTGCAGCGGCCGGGCTTCCTGCGGCCACAAACCGCCCCCGCGCTACTCGGCCGCCGCCATCTTGTCGGAGGCGGGAAAGACCGCACTGCGCAGGCGCGCGCCGACGCTGCCGGCTCCCCGCCATAACGCGCAGGCGCGGGGGGCGCTTCCCACCCCACCCCCCACCCCCACCCGCCGAGGCCGTCTTCCGCAAAGCCGTCTGCTCCCTCGCACGGGTGCTGCCAGGCTTAGTGGCCAGCCACAAACTGCACCGCAGCCGAGTTAATAGACCCTTCTGCGCACCTCACAGTCAGTCATTGTGTAAAACCCTATCTGTGTGCCAGGTCCCGGGACAGGCGCTGGTGAAAGATTAGTAAAACGCGGCTTCAGCGCTAACTGCCACTGCTGCTAAATCGCTTCAGTTGAGTCCGACTCTGTGCCACCCCATAGATGGCAGGTCACCAGGCTCCCCGGTCCCTGGGATTCTCCAGGCAAGAACACTGGAGTGGGTTGCCATTTCCTTCTCCAATGCATGAAACTGAAAGTGAACTCGCTCAGCCCTGTCCGACTCTTAGCAACCCCATGCAAGGCAGCCCACCAGGTTCCTCCGTCCATGGGATTTTCCAGATGAGAGTATTGGAGTGGGGTGCCATCACCTTCTCCGTCCAGTGCTAAAGGTGTTCCTAATCTAGTGAAAAAGGACGGGGATGAACGAGTGATTTCCACAATTCGTGTTTGTTACCTGCACGCCACCTTCGCTCTCTTGCCCCTTTGATTTTAATAACTGAAAACATACCTCTTCCAGGAAGTCCTTACTCTCACACAATTTGGTTAGTTCTTTTCTAATACCTCGCCTTAACTCTTTAAGCTTTATTTCATTCATTGTAAATTCAACAAGTACTATTTGAGTTTCATTTATAGTCTAGATATGCTTCTAGGTTATAGCAATAAGAAATATAAACTCATGGGACTTCTATTTTAGGGGAGAGTATAAAACAAACAAACAAACAAAAAAACAAACTTCAAACAATCAACGAAATAACGTTTGATAGTGGTGAGGGATGGGAAGAGGAAAAAACCACCAAAAGTTAATGTTGGGTGAGGGGTGGTAATTAGCGATCTCTCTCCAGAGATGACACTTGATCTGAGGCCTTACTGACCACTGGGGCCAGAAGCTATGAGAATCATCCAGGCAGAGCGTTCTAGACAGAACAGCAAATGCAGCAAACCTCTCATTCTTGAGGTGGGAGTGAGACCAGCACATAAAGGACAGAAAGACTAGGTGATGTGGACACCTGGGGAGGATATGTGGGGGGGCGGGGGGGGGGACAGGGGCAGTTTAGGTGGGACATTGAGGCCATGGTAAGAAACTGGATTTTTACCTCATGGCAGCCCTTCCATCTTGCTGACACTGCCAGAACTCCTCCTCAAACACTTCTAGCTCCTGACTGCCTCGCTGGACATGCTGATTCCACTGTCTTGAAGACACTTGCTCTTGTTCTTTACACATCTAGCTTCTCATCTTTCAGGTTTCAGTTTAAATGTCACCTCAGAAAGGCCATCCTTCCTAAACTAAGTATCCCACCTGCCCTTTCATTAGTCTCCATCATTGCACCTGATCATTTCTTTATGGGCACTGAACATATTTTTCAATTATATATTCATTGCTTCTTCACCATTCAGTTCACTAAACTGACTCCACCAGGGAGGGAAGATGTTTCACTTACTAGTGAATACTCCATGCCTAGCACCATGCCTGGCATGAATGATCACTCAATATGTGTTTGCTGTTTTTAGGAATGTCGAGTTTGTCAGCACTTAAGTAGCCAGGGGTATACTACATTGTTTTACACTGGTTTTTAAAAAATAATGCAAATCATTTCCTGTTTATATACCCTCTGCTAGATTATAAATAAGAACTTTGGCAGAGAGAGAGAGAGAGAGAGAGAGGAAGAGAATGAGATGAAGAGTAGGTGAGGGGTAGTGGGCAAAGATTGTATTTTGCATATATTTGCAGGGCTGGGAGGTGGAAGGCTTCGATTTAGTGAAGCACCTGTTACATGTGTCCTGCGTTTGGCTTAATTGTCACTACAGCCTTGCGAGGTAGTTTTCCTTAGTTTCATACATAGCAAACTTGAGAGAGATTAAGTAACTTGCCTAAGGTCCTACATTAAGAGACAGTGCCAACCATAAAGTTCATGCCCTTCCCTTCGAGAGAAACTGGATTTTGAGATGGGTTTGTTTGGTGATTTGATTCTGTGTCATTAGCAGGCTTTTATTAGCCATTTCAGCCACTGCCATTTAAGAATCCCAATCATACTGCTGTTCTTGTATAGGATCTCAACAAAGGGCCTGATGTGAAATTGCTGTGATTTTTTTTCTTTTGGACTCTGGCAGGGTTCATTTGACCATTCCCTCTTCATGTCTTTTTAAAATTTGTATTTCTTTTTATTAATAATATGTACACGTTTGATCAAAGGAAAAGAGGAGATATAGAAAAATGGGTGCATTTCCTAAATGCTAGCTGCATCCCCTTGGTTAGGCTTGTTATTTTATGACTCTTTCATCTAGGTCCCAAGTAATACTTTAGACATCAAAGACAGTTCTCTGGCAAAGAGTGACAGCCTCATCACAACAATCACTTCTCCCATTTGCTCATCAAAATTATACACCATCATTTCCCTCCAAACAGGATAGCTGGGGGAAACTATGAGAAAGAATAGGGCTGCTATCCTGTATCCAGGGCCATTCAGCCTTTATATGAAGGCATTCAGTTTCTTTAATATCATTAACTCATGATAGCATACACCGGTCAATCAAAGCCAGTTAGTCCATAAGCAAACCAAATAGTAGTTGGATAAACACACTTAAAAAGTTTCTTTGTTCTTCTACCCCCACTATAGTAGGACTCCATCTTGGAATAAATTCTGGAATCAAGGCAATGTCTTTGGTTTCTGTGAGATGCTCTCCTCATGGTTACCATCTGTTGTTGGTTGAATATTCTCCCACTCCTCAAAAGATATGTTGAATTCCTCACCTCAAGTACTCAACAATATGAACTTATTTGGAAATAGGATCATTGCCGATATAATTAAGTTCAAATGAGGCCATACTGGAGTAGGTGGACCCCTAATCCAATAACTAGTGTCCTTCTAAGAAGTCAGCCAAATGGAGGAAGAGACACACGGGGAGAAGGCTGTTTGATGGCAAAGGCAAAGATTGGTGTCGTGCACCTGCAAGCCGAGGAACACCAAAGACTGCTGGCCAGCCACCAATACTGAGGAAGAGGCAAGTGAGGATTTCTCTACAGATTTCAGGGGAAACACACTCGTGTCAACAACTTGATATCAAATGTAGAGGCTCCAAAACTGTGAGACAGTAAATATCCATTGTTTTAAGCTACCCAGTTCATGGCAATATGTTATAGGGGCCTTAAAATCTAATACACCGCACTTTCTCTTTGTGTGTGTCTGTGTGTGTGTGTGTGTGTCTGTGTGTGTGTGTGTGGACGTGAAGTAAAGGAAAGAGACTGTCAGGGCTTGAAGCAGAGGAAAGAGATGGGGATGGGCTTCCCACTCCTGTATTCTTTCTGGCAAAACCCTATGGGCAAGGGAGCGTGATGGGCAATAGCCCATGGGGTACCAAAGAGTCTCAGATGTCTGCTAAGTGATGATTTAGCAGGCACACATGCATGCAAAATATCATTTAAGCCTGTGGCGCTGAAATGCAGCTAGTGATGCATTACTGGAGTTTGTTGCCATGCCCTCCTCCAAGGGATCTTCCAACCCAGAAATCAAACCCAGGTCTCTTGCATTACAGGCGGATTCTTTACCATCTGAACCACCAAGGAAGCACTCAGTTCAGTTCAATTCAGTTGCTCAGTCATGTCCAAATCTTTGCTACACCATGGACTGCAGCCTACCAGGTTCCTCCGTCCATGGGATTTTCCAAATGAGAGTATTGAAGTGCGGTGCCATCGCCTTCTCCGTCCAGTGCTAAAGGTGTTCCTAATCTAGTGAAAAAGGACGGGGATGAACGAGTGATTTCCACAATTCTTGTTTGTTACCTGCACGCCACCTTTGCTCTCTTGCCCCTTTGATTTTAATAACTGAAAACATACCTCTTCCAGGAAGTCCTTACTCTCACACAATTTGGTTAGTTCTTTTCTAATACCTCGCCTTACCTCTTTAAGCTTTATTTCATTCATTGTAAATTCAACAAGTACTATTTGAGTTTCATTTATAGTCTAGATATGCTTCTAGGTTATAGCAATAAGAAATATAAACTCATGGGACTTCTATTTTAGGGGAAAGTATAAAACAAACAAACAAAAAAACAAACTTCAAAAAATCATCGAAATAACGTTTGATAGTGGTGAGGGATGGGAAGAGGAAAAAACCACCAAAAGTTTATGCTGGGTGAGGGGTGGTAATTAGCGATCTCTCTCCAGAGATGACACTTGATCTGAGGCCTGACTGACCACGGGGGCCAGAAGCTATGAGAGTCATCCAGGCAGAGCGTTCTAGACAGAAGAACAGCAAATGCAGCAAACCTCTCATTCTTGAGGTGGGAGTGAGACCAGCACATAAAGGACAGAAAGACTAGGTGATGTGGACACCTGGGGAGGATATGTGGGGGAGTGCGGGGGGGGGGACAGGGGCAGTTTAGGTGGGACATTGAGGGCATGGTAAGAAACTGGATTTTTACCTCATGGCAGCCCCTCCATCTTGCTGACACTGCCAGAACTCCTCCTCAAACACTTCTAGCTCCTGACTGCCTCGCTGGACATGCTGATTCCACTGTCTTGAAGACACTTGCTCTTGTTCTTTACACATCTAGCTTCTCATCTTTCAGGTTTCAGTTTAAATGTCACCTCAGAAAGGCCATCCTTCCTAAACTAAGTATCCCACCTGCCCTTTCATTAGTCTCCATCATTGCACCTGATCATTTCTTTATGGGCACTGAACATATTTTTCAATTATATATTCATTGCTTCTTCACCATTCAGTTCACTAAACTGAACTCCACCAGGGAGGGAAGATGTTTCACTTACTAGTGAATACTCCATGCCTAGCACCATGCCTGGCATGAATGATCACTCAATATGTGTTTGCTGTTTTTAGGAATGTCGAGTTTGTCAGCACTTAAGTAGCCAGGGGTATACTACATTGTTTTACACTGGTTTTTAAAAATAAATGCAAATCATTTCCTGTTTATATACCCTCTGCTAGATTATAAATAAGAACTTTGGCAGAGAGAGAGAGAGAGGAAGAGAATGAAATGAAGAGTAGGTGAGGGGTAGTGGGCAAAGATTGTATTTTGCATATATTTGAAGGGCTGGGAGGTGGAAGGCTTCGATTTAGTGAAGCACCTGTTACATGTGTCCTGCGTTTGGCTTAATTGTCACTACAGCCTTGCTAGGTAGTTATCCTTAGTTTTATACATAGCAAACTTGAGAGAGATTAAGTAACTTGCCTAAGGTCCTACATTAAGAGACAGTGCCAACCATAAAGTTCATGCCCTTCCCTTCGAGAGAAACTGGATTTTGAGATGGGTTTGTTTGGTGATTTGATTCTGTGTCATTAGCAGGCTTTTATTAGCCATTTCAGCCACTGCCATTTAAGAATCCCAATCATACTGCTGTTCTTGTATAGGATCTCAGCAAACGGCCTGATGTGAAATTGCTGTCATTTTTTTTTTTCTTTTGGACTCTGGCAGGGTTCATTTGACCATTCCCTCTTCATGTCTTTTTAAAATTTGTATTTCTTTTTATTAATAATGTGTACACATTTGATCAAAGGAAAAGAGGAGATACAGAAAAATGGGTGCATTTCCTAAATGCTAGCTGCATCCCCTTGGTTAGGCTTGTTATTTTATGACTCTTTCATCTAGGTCCCAAGTAATACTTTAGACATCAAAGACAGTTCTCTGGCAAAGAGTGACAGCCTCATCACAACAATCACTTCTCCCATTTGCTCATCAAAATTATACACCATCATTTACCTCCAAACAATATAGCTGGGGGAAACTATGAGAAAGGATAGGGCCGCTATCCTGTATCCAGGGCCATTCAGGCTTTATATGAAGGCATTCAGTTTTTTTAATATCATTAAATCATGATAGCATACACCTGTCAATCAAACCCAGTTAGTCCATAAGCAAACCAAATAGTAGGTGGGAATACATACTTTAAAAGATTCTTCGATCTTCTATCCCCACTGTAGTAGGACTCCTTCTTGGAATAAATTCTGGAATCAAGGCAATGTCTTTGGTTTCTGTGGGATGCTCTCCTCATGGTTACCATCTGTTGTTGGTTGAATATTTTCCCACTCCTCAAAACATATGTTGAATTCCTAACCTCAAGTACTCAATAATATGAGCTTATTTGGGAATAGGATCATTGCCGATGTAATTAAGTTCAAATGAGGCCATATTGGAGTAGGTGGACCCCTAATCCAATAACTAGTGTCCTTCTAAGAAGTCAGCCAAATGGAGGAAGAGACACACGGGGAGAAGGCTGTTTGATGGCAAAGGCAAAGATTGGTGTCGTGCAACTGCAAGCCAAGGAATACCAAAGACTGCTGGCCAGCCACCAAAACTGAGGAAGAGGCAAGTGAGGATTTCTCTACAGATTTCAGGGAAACACAGTCGTGTCAACAACTTGATATCAGATTTAGAGGCTCCAAAACTGTGAGACAATAAATATCCATTCTTTTAAGCTACCCAGTTCATGGCAATTTGTTATAGCGGCCTTAAAGTCTAAAACACCCCACTCTCTCTTCGTGTGTGTGTGTGTGTGTGTGTGTGTGTGTGTGTGTGTGTGTGTGTGTGTGTGTGTGTGTGTGTGTGTGTGTGTGTGTGTGTGTGTGTGTGTGTGTGTGTGTGTGTGTGTGTGTGTGTGTGTGTGTGTGTGTGTGTACGTGAAGTAAAGGATAGTGACTGTCAGGGCTTGAAGCATAGGAAAGAGATGGGGATGGGCTGCCCACTCAGTATTCTTTCTGGCAAAACCCCATGGGCAAAGGAGCGTGATGGGCAATAGCCCATGGGGTACCAAAGAGTCTGAGATGTCTGCTAAGTGATGACTTAGCAGGCACACATGCATCCAAATTATCATTTAAGCCTGTGGCGCTGAAATGCAGCTAGTGATGCATTACTGGAGTGGGTTGCCATGCCCTCCTCCAAGGGATCTTCCAACCCAGGGATCAAACCCAGGTCTCTTGCATTACAGGTGGATTCTTTACCATTTGAGCCACCAAGGAAGCACTCAGTTCAGTTCAATTCAGTTGCTCATCATGTCCGAATTTTTGCTACCCCATGGACTGCAGCATGCTTGTCCATCAACAAGTGGTGGAGTTTTCTCAAACTCATGACCACTGAGTTGGTGATGTCATCCAACCATCTCATCCTCTGTTATCCCCTCCTCTTCCTGCCTTCAACCTTTGCCAGCACCAGGGTCTTTTCATATTAGTCAGCTCTTCAGATCAGGTGGCCAAAGTATTGGAGTTTGAGCTTCAAAATCAGCTCTTCCAATGAATATTCAGGACTGATTTCCTTTAGGATGGACTGGTTGGATCTCCTTGCAGTCCAAGTGACTCTCAAGAGTCTTCTCCAACATCACAGTTCCAAAGCATCAATTCTTTGGTGCTAAACTTTCTTTATAGTCCAACTCTCACATCCATACATGACTACTGGGAAAACCATAGCCTTGACTAGACAGACCTTTGCTGGCAAAGTAATGTCTCTGTTTTTTAATATGCTGTCTAGCTTGGTCATAATTTTCATCCAAGGAGTAAGCATCTTTTAATTTCTTGGCTGTAGTCACCATCTGCAGTGATTTTGGAGCCCAGAAAGATAAAGTCTACCACTGATTCCACTGTTTCCCCATCTATTTGCCATGAAATCATGGGACCGGATGCCATGAACTTTGTTTTCTGAGTGTTGAGCATTAAGCCACCTTTTTCACTCTCCTCTTTCACTTTCATCAAGAGGCTCTTTAGTTCTTCTTCACTTTCTGCCACAAGGAGGGTGTCATCTGCATATCTGATGTTATTGATATTTCTCCCAGGAATCTGGATTCCAGCTTATGCTTCATCCAGCCCAGGGTTTCTCATGATGTACTCTGCATATAAGTTAAATAAGGAGGGTGACAAGATACAGCCTTGACGTACTCCTATTCCTATTTGGAACCAGTCTGTTGTTCCATGTCAGTTCTAACTGTTGCTTCCTGACCTGCATACAGCTTTCTCAACAGGCAAGTCAAGTGGTCTGGCATTCCCGTCTCTTTCAGAATTTTCCAGTTTGTTGTGGTCCACACTGTCAGAGGCTTTGGCATAGTCAGTAGAGCAGAAATAGATGTTTTTCTGGAACCCTCTTGCTTTTGTGACGATCCAGCAGATGTTGGCAATTTGATCTCTGGTTCCTCTGCCGTTTCTAAAACCAGCTTGAACATCTGGAAGTTCATGGTTCACGTATTGTTGAAGCCTGGCTTGGAGAATTTTGAGCATTACTTTACTAGTGTGTGAGATGAGTGCAATTGTGCAGTACTTTGAGCATTCTTTGGCATTGCCTTTCTTAAGGATTGGAATGAAAACTGACCTTCTTCAGTCCTGTGGCCACTCAATTTGCTGGCCTACTGAGTGCAACACTTTGACAGCATCATCTTTTAGGATTTGAAGTAGCTCAGCTGGAATTCCATCACCTCCACTAGCTCTGTTCATAGTGATGCTTCCTAAGGCCCACTTGACTTCACATTCCAGGATGTCTGGCTCTAGGTGAGTGAGCACACCAAGGTGGTTATCTGTGTTGTGAAGATCTTTTTTTGTACAATTCTTCTGTGTATTCTCGCCACCTCTTCTTAACATCTTCTGCTTCTGTTAGGTCCATACCATTTCTGTCCTTTATTGAGCCCATCTTTGCAAGAAATATTCCCTTGGTATCTCTGATTTTCTTGAAGTCATCTCTAGTCTTTCCCATTCTATTGTTTCCCTCTGTTTCTGTGCACTGATCATTGAGGAAGACTGCCTTATCTCTCTTTGCTATTCTTTGGAACTCTGCATTCAAATTGGTGTATCTTTCCTTTTCTTGTTTCCTTGTGGCTTCTCTTCTTTCCTCAGCTATTTGTAAGCCCTCCTCAGACAGCTATTTTGCCGTTTTGCATTTCTTTTTCTTGGGGATGGTCTTGATCCCTGTCTTCTGTACAATGTCATGAACCTCCGTCCATAGTTCATGAGGCACTCTGTCTGTCAGATCTAGTTCCTTAAATGTATTTCTCGCTTCCACTGTATAGTCACAAGGGATTTGACTTAGATCAACAAAAATTTACAACAAAAGTCACTGTTGTAAAACTGATATCATCCAACACATTAATAGAGCTACATAGAAGAAAAATATTATCATGCCGAAGGTGATGAAAAGACGCCTTAAAAACTCAATGCCCATTCTTATTGAAAATACTGGATATAAAAGCACACTTTTTAAACACAATATATTTCAGACCCACAATAAGCCAGCACCACCCGATGAGGAAATACTAGATATACTATATTACTAGAGTCAGGGAAATCCCCATTTTTACCACTGTTACTCATTTTTATCAGTCAACACAGAGAATGAAATTAGAAAGGAATACTACTGGTAGGGGTACAATTAAATAACTAGAATATCCAAAAGAACCAACTAAATATTACTACAACAAGATAATCTAGTAGTTTAGTCAAGTGCAAAACATAAAGAAATCTTTCCTTTATATGTACAAAGAGAAACCAGATAAACGATAAAATGAAAGAAAAGATCTTATCTATAATTTTAAAAAAAACAGGCATAAACTGAATAAAGAGTTCAAAACATGTATGAGAAAAACTATGGAACACTTCTGAGAGACACAAAGGTAGATTTCAACAAATGGAAAGACATATCTTGCTTCTGTACTAAAGATTCAGTAGCATAATGATGTCCTTTCTCCCTGAGTTAATTTTACATGGTCCCCAAATAAATACTATATAAAAATTTTTTTTTATTTTGTTTGCTACAGCTAGACAACTGGAAAGAAAAAACAAGCAAAAACAAGGGAAAATATGAAGGGAAGAGCAAGAGTATTCCTATGACATATTAAATAATTGCTGCAAAGCCATTATAAGTAAAAGAGTACGAAGTCAAATGTACTGTATCAGTAAGCTAATTTCTTAGCTCTTATCATTATACTATGGATATATAAGATGTTAACATTAGGAGAAACTAACTGAAGGGTACATAGGAACTCTCTTATTTTTCTCTTTTATAAGTACAAAGTCATTTAAAAATAAAAAGACTTTAAAAAGCTATGATACTGGCAGATCAACCAAGGGAACACATTTTTTTAAATTCCAGAAGTATATGAAAAGTTAGTCATAGTAAAGGTAGCATCTCAAAGACATGTAAGAAGATGAACTTGAAATAAGCGGCAAGCATATGACCCAGCAATCCCACTTCTGGGCATACACACCGAGGAAACCAGATCTGAAAGAGACACGTGCACCCCAATGTTCATCGCAGCACTGTTTATAATAGCCAGGACATGGAAGCAACCTAGACGCCCATCAGCAGACGAACGGATAAGGAAGCTGTGGTCCATATACACCATGGAATATTACTCAGCCATTAAAAAGAATTCATTTGAATCAGTTCTACTGAGATGGATGAAATTGGAGCCCATTATACAGAATGAAGTAAGACAGAGAGATAAAGAACATTACAGCATACTAACACATATATATGGAATTTAGAAAGATGGTAATGATAACCCTATACGCAAAACAGAAAAAGAGACACAGATGTACAGAACAGACTTTTGGACTCTGTGGGAGAAGGCGAGGGTGGGATGTTTCGAGAGAACAGCATCGACACATGTATATTATCTATGGTGAAAGAGATCACCAGCCCAGGTTGCATGCATGAGACAAGTGCTCGGGGCTGGTGCACTGGGAAGACCCAGAGGGATCGGGTGGAGAGGGAGGTGGGAGGGGGGATCGAGATGGGGAACACATGTGTATCCATGGCTGATTCATGTCAATGTATGACAAAACCCACTACAATACTGTAAAGTAATTAGCCTCCAACTAATAAAAATAAATGAAAAATAAATAAATAAATAAGTGGCAAGGGCAGCAGGGCAGCCATGAGGAAGCATAAGACGGCACCTATCTCTCAAACTGCACATTAGGGTAAGTTATAGAAGAAACAGGGGTTCAAGTGCTAACAACATCACATGGCATTTAAATTACAGAAGAGAGTTGTGTTTGTAATTAAAAATACTTAAATGGAACATACCCTCTTCCAAGGAGGCTATTATAGAGCAACGAACATTTTAATTTCAACTTATTTGTGAAAGGGTAAGGCACATGGAAGGCTTGTTGGACCTCTGAAATGATTATGTCTATCACTACAATAGGGTTAATAAATCAAGTTCTTAGGTTATATCAAACAAATGGGACAGGTTTTTACTGGGAAAAAAGCATAACTACTTTTAATTAAACAGGATACATCCATGAAGTGGAATATTACACTGGCATTAAAAATGAGGTTGATGTACAAACAAACAAAAAGAAGAGAGAAAACAAGAGAGTACTGATCACTACGTCTCATACTGTTCATCCTGTTTTAGTAAAAAATAAAAGGGTTGTAAAAAGATAAAAATGTCATTGAGAAAAAGTACACTGACTGCCTCTGGAAAGGTCTCAGCTCTGCTGAGAAGATGCCTTCCTTTTCATTGTATACGTTTTTGTAAAGTTTGAAGATCAGAGCAAAAGGTTAGTTTCTTTAAAAGATTGAATATTAGAGACAGACAAGATCCCAAATATATAAAGTGAACACAGTTTAAAGGTGGGGGGAATTGACTCAAGAAAGAAATAGATAATCTTAATAGTTCTACAACTACTGAAAGCTAGAGGAGTTTAAATGTTTCCCCTTTCCTCTGTCCAACACACACAAAAATACCAGATTCAAATGGCTTTATAAACACCTTCTACCAAACATTTGAGAAATGCATCATTCCAACCTTAACAAAATTAAATTATGTCATAGAAGATAATTAGATACAATTGTATTATGTAATTCATGTGGCATTAAGTGAAAATGCAGAATTATCAAATTATTAATACACAAATATTTATAACTAGATAACATATATTATAAATATTTTGTTAAATTATATAAGTTATGATAGTTGCATAATTTATATAATCTAATAATTATATAAATTTATTAAATGACAGTGATCATAATAATTATGAATTAAAGTTAAATACATACTGTATTTGTAATATGATACTATCTAGCCAACTAGCCTTGTCTTTTTTTAAATGAACTATGTATGTGCACAGAGAAGACTGAAAGATCACTAAAATGTCAAGGGTCTTCCCTGGGTGTAGAAATGATAAAAATCGTCATTTTTCTAAATTTTATAACACTTCTACCAACTAACACACATTATTTCTGTATTTTTTCCTCCAAAAGTTAAGTACCTCTAGTTTGGACACAATTTGAAATCATCACATTTGAAGGAGAAGAAAAGTAAGGGAGCCAAAGGCAGATTCAGGTACATATATAAATTGTGGGGGAGCCTCTCTTAATACAAATTAATTCAAAATTGCTAGTGCTACTGCAAAAGGGCACAGGAACTCCAATTAAAGATTACTATTCACATACATAGAAAACTGACGCTCAAAGAAATTTCAAGGTTAATTCAGGTCCACCCACAGTGAAGTGGCAAGCCAGTGTTGGTCAAATCCTCATGAGCAGATCATGCTAGACCACCTACCTAGATATACGTACAGTAGGTGCTCTGTATCCTTGGGTTCTCCATTCAACCACTGTGGATTCAACCAGCCACGGGTCAAAAATATACAGAAAAGATCTGGGGAAAGTTCCAAAAGACAAAACTTGCATTTGCCAAGCAGCCTGGCAACTACTTACATAGCACTTACAAGGTTATTATAACAAACCTAGAGACGACTTAAAGTATAATGGGAGGGATATATGTAGACTATATGTAAATACTATACTGTTTTATATTAATAAAAGGGACTTGAGCATCTCTGGGTTTTGATATCCTCCAAGGTCTCAGAACCAACCACTCACAGTTACTAAACGATGACTGTGTTATCTCCCAGAGCAGCTTGTTTCTCCTTCAGAGTCTCATGATTCCTAAAAAGTTACGTGTTCAGTTTGCATTCCCACCAACAGTGTAAGAGGGTTCCCTTTCCTCCACACTCTCTCCAGCACTTATTGCCTGCAGACTCTTGGATAGCACCCATTCTGACTAGCGTGACATGGTACCTCATTGTGGTTTTGATTTGCATTTCTCTGATAATGAGTGATGTTGAGCATCTTTTCATGTGTCTGTTAGCCATCTGTATGTCTTCTTTGGAGAAATGTCTGTTTAGTTCTTTGGCCCATTTATTGATTGGGTCTTTTCTTGTTCTGGAACTGAGCTGCAGGAGTTGCTTGTATGTTTTTGAGATTAATTCTTTGCGAGTTGCTTTGTTTGCTATTATTTTCTCTCATTCTGAAGGCTGTCTTTTCACTGTTGGTGGGAATGCAAACTAGTACAGCCACCGTGGAGAACAGTGTGGAGATTCCTTAAAAAACTGGAAATAGAACTGCCATACGACCGAGCAATCCCACTGCTAGGCATACACACCAAGGAAACCAGAATTGAAGGAGACATATGTACTCCAATGTTCATCGCAGCACTGTTTACAATAGCCAGGACATGGAAGCAACCTAGATGTCCATCGGCAGACGAACGGATAAGAAAGCTGTGGTACACATATACAGTGGAATGTTACTCAGCCATTAAAAAGAATGCATTTGAATCAGTTCTAATGAGGTGGATGAAACTGGAGCCTATTTATACAGAGTGAAGATAGAAAAACACCAATACAGTGTACTAACGCATATACATGGAATTTAGAAAGACGGTAACGATGACCCTATCTATATGCGAGACAGCCAAAGAGACACATGTGTGAAGAACAGACTTTTGGACTCTGGGGGAGAAGGCGAGGGTGGGATGATTTGAGAGAATAGCATTGAAACATGTATATTATCATATGTGAAACAGATCACCCGGACAGGCTTGATGCATGAGGCACGGTGCTCAGGGCTGGTGCACTGGGATGACCCAGAGGGATGGGATGGGGAGGGAGGTGGGAGGGGGGTTCAGGATGGGGGACACATGTACACCCGTGACTGATTCATGTCAATGTGCTGCAAAACACACTACAACACTGTAAAGTAATTAGCTTCCAATTGAAATAAATTAATTAATTACCAAAAGAAGTTACGTGTTCAGTTATTATCATCCTAGCACCTAGCGCTGCTCAATAAGCATTTATTGAGTGAATCCATTTCTTAAATAATCAGAATAAGTGAAAACAAAAAATCTCAAACAGCTTAGACAGTATCAATAAATTCTCTTGACCCACAACTTTTTATCAATGAGTAACCACAGCTTTCTCTGGAAGATATCTAGAACAAAATCTCTTTAAATGCAAGAGGCATTTCCACATTTTTATGTTCAGTTAGTTAAATAACTAAAAATAAGATAAACAGTTTCGGGTTGTCTTATGGAGTATGGCTAATCTATCAGGCGTCACTATCAAGGTAATCCTTGAAGGTAGGCATATAAGTAAAGGTAAAAGAAATTTAAAAACTGGAATGACTCAAAAATTAACTCTGTCAGAGTTAATTCTGCTTCACTGCTCTTATATGATATTAAAGACGTCAAACATGTATGCCCTGGTGTTGCGGTAGTGAATACGCTATATTACATGGTAAGAAGGACTTGGCAGATGTAACTAAAGTTATTAATTAGCAGACTTTAAAAAAAAGGAGACAAGATTCACTGTCACTCGTTTGGCACTTTCTCTGTATGCCATATGGTAGCCTGCAACCCTAAAGAAGGAACACACTCTAAAGAATGAGCTTACATGGGGAAGATGAGCCCCAGAGCACTGTGACCCTTGCCCTAAAGCTCAGAACAATGGCAAAGTTTGTTTTGGCTCTGTTTGGCTGACATTTATCCAATGCTGGCATTGAAAATATCTGCTTTAGTTAAGACCAGTATGGATGCAATAAAGAACCATGTAGTGACATGAGAAAAAAGATCTTCATAACCCACATAATCACGATGGTGTGATCACTCACCTAGAGCCAGACATCCTGGAGTCCGAAGTCAAACGGGCCTGAGGAAGTCTCACTATGAACAAAGCTAGTGGAGGTGATGGAATTCCAGTTGAGCTGTTCCAAATCCTAAGAGATGATGCTTGCTGTCAAAGTGCAGCACTCAGTATGCCAGCAAACTTGGAAAACTCAGCAGTGGCCACAGGACTGGAAAAGGTCAGTTTTCATTCCAACCCCAAAGAAAGGCAATGCCAAAGAATGCTCAAACGACCACACAATTGCACTCATCTCACACGCTAGTAAAGTAATGCTCAAAATTCTCCAAGCCAGGCTTCAGCAATACGTGAACCGTGAACTTCCAGATGTTCAAGCCGGTTTTAGAAAAGGCAGAGGAACCAGAGATCAAATTGCCAACATCTGCTGGATCACCGAAAAAGCAAGAGAGTCCCAGAAAAACATCTATTTCTGCTTTGTTGACTTGCCAAAGCCTTTGACTGTGTGGATCACAACAAACAGGAAAATTCTGAAAGAGACGGGAATACCAGACCACCTGACCTGCCTGTTGAGAAACCTGTATGCAGGTCAGGAAGCAACAGTTAGAACTGGACATGGAAAAAACCAAAAAACAACAAACAAACAAAAAATGAACTGGACATGGAACAACAGACTGGTTCCAAATAGGAAAAGGAGTATGTCAAAGCTGTACATTGTCACCCTGCTTATTTAACTTATGTGCAGAGTACATCATGAGAAATGCTGGGCTGGAGGAAGCACAAGCTGGAATCAAGACTGCCGGGAGAAATATCAATAACCTCAGATATGCAGATGATACCACCCTTATGACAGAAAGTGAAGAAGAACTAAAGAGTCTCTTGATGAAAGTGAAATAGAGGAGAGTGAGAAAGCTGGCTTAAAGCTCAACATTCAGAAAACGAAGATCATGGCATCCGGTCCCATCACATCATGACAAACAGATGAGGAAACAGTGGCTGACTTTATTTTTCTGGGCTCCAAAGTCACTGCAGATGGTGATGGCAGCCATGAAATTGAAAGACGCTCACTCCTTGGGAGGAAAGTTATGACCAACCTATACAGCATATTAAAAAGCAGAGACATTACTTTGTCAACAAAGGTCTGTCTAGTCAAGGCTATGGTTTTTCCAGTGGTCATGTACGGATGTGAGAGTTGGACTATAAAGCAAGCTGGGCACCGAAGAATTGATGCTTTTGAACTGTGGTACTGGAGGAGACTCGAGGGTCCCTTGGACTGCAAGGAGATCCAACCAGTCCATCCTAAAGGAGATCAGTCCTGGGTGTTCATTGGAAGGACTGATGCTGAAGCTGAAACTCCAATACTTTGGCCACCTGATGTGAAGAGCTGACTCATTTGAAAAGACCCTGATGTTGGGAAAGACTGAGGGCAGGAGGAGAAGGGGACGATGGAGGATGAGATGGTTGGATGGCATCACCAACTCGATGGACATGGGTTTGGATGGACTCTGGGATTTGGGGATGGACAGGAAGGCCTGGTGTGCTGCAGTTCATGGGGTCGCACAGAGTCAGACACGACCGAGTGACTGAACTGAGCTGAACTGAGAGACATGAGAAAGTTACCTTGTAACTTGTAAGGAATAACTCTTACAACCACAGTCAAACTCCTATGATTCAAGTAGGCCAATTCCAGAGCACTATGGTCCTGGACATTTTGACATGGACTTTCCTTGAGAATGGAGGTCACTTCCGTCTTGTTTTTATGTGGCTTTTGGATTAAAATCTTTGCTTGCTCAGCAATACACATCAGTGCCTAGTACTGTGCTGGTTGTATAGTACACTCTCAATAAAGGAGGGGGAGGGTGGCCCTGAGTGGGCCCAATGTAATCACATGAACCCGTAAATGCGGGGCTTCCCTGGTGGCTCAGTAGTAAAGAACTCGCCTGCCAATGTAGGAGATGCAGGTTTGATCCCTGTGTGGGGAAGATGCCCTGGAGAAGGAAATGGCAAGCCACTTCAGTAGCCTTGCCTGGGAAATCCCACAGACAGAGGAGCCTGATGGGCTACAGTCTATGGGGTTGCAAAGTCAAACACAACTTATCGACTAAACAACAATTCTCAGGCTTCGAAATTAAATTAGAATAAATTTCAAATCCCTTACCTCTGCTTACAAGACTGTATAACCTACCTCCTGCTTCCATTCCCACCCTCTTCCCCCACCTCCCCCGTTCTTTCCTCTCTCTAATGCCTTTGCACTGTCTGTCTTTCAGTTCGAGAACTCTGCTCCCAAATCTTCAAATGACTGCTCCACTGTTATCGTTCAGCTTTGGCATAAATGTCACATCTTCAAAGAGATCTTCCATCGCCATCAAATCAACACTGGTACTGTCCTTAAACCTTCTATCATATACACTGTTTTCTCCTCAAAACATTTAACATCTAAAAGGCTCTAGGCATCTATCTGTTTATTTAATTTTGTCTCCCTCATTATCATTCCCAAACTAGAACATAAATTTCATGAGGATAGGGACCTGGATTCTCATGCACTGCTGTTGCCTTCACACCTACAACAGTGTTTGGGGCACAGCAGACATCCAATAACACTGCTGAATGTATGAATGTAGATGATACAAAGAGGAGTAAGATATCAACTTACAAATGTGCACAAGAAAAGTTTTAATACGAGGTAACATCTGTACCAAAGGATGAGAGATTTGATAATTTCTGGCTAGGCAATCAAGAATGAGTTCAGAGAGAAAGTAGCAAGAGAAGTAGCCTTTAAAGATATTTAGGAATTTTAGGGCAGTTTTACATTTTGTCTGGTAGGCTAAAAACTTTAGACATCTTCTTATAGGCAATGAAAAATACAGACATTTCAAATAAGGAAGGATACATGATTATGGCAAGATTTACAAAAGTTAATAGAACCAGTTGATATTTCTTACTTTAGAGAAGAAATAACCAAGCATTATATGCATATACTACTAATTTATAGTTAAAACTAATGGCCAAAGACTTTTTCAATTGAAAAACATAACAACAGGAAAAAAAAACACAAAATTTTACACTCTATAATAAACTTAATTGTTTTAATTAGTCTTATTTTGACAATTTTGACAGCATACTTACTAATTTATGTTTTTAATAAGACAAAGAACTAAAAAATCACCTCTGACAATCATTTTACCAAATTAAAAAATATTCAAACATCTCCTCGTTAGTAAAGGAAACGTTTTTTCTAAATTCTTAATGTGCTCTAATCTGATAAAATTCCACTTTCTGGTCATCCAATGTTTTAAGCAATCTTTCGTCTGGGGGAAAAAAAAAATCAAATTCTGATTAATTTTTTTTTAATAAATGTTTAAAGCAGAATTTTATGTCTCCCCATGTGTCTTTTTAAAATCATGTCTTGTTGTCTTGTTTAATGTTTTCAGCTTCGATCTTTACTAAAAACCTAAAACAGCTATAACACTGCTCCCAAAGGTACAATTTACAATACAAACTTAGAAACCCTCCTCCATAAAGATGAGATGTCAACACTAAAGAGTTCAGGGACTTAAATTACCAAAACAGCACCAAATGTTTATGGTATCACTGTGAATTCAAGAAAAAGGAGCACACAGAATGAGTTTTTAAAAAATAGCCTTTTTTCCAAAACACAATTAAAACTACCATCACCTTAACATTTAAAATACTTAGATCACTTGGCCAATCATTTTATCAGTTTATAGCACACAAAAGAGCCCTGGAAATACATTTGATTTGATAAGAAAAAGTCCAATTTTTAAATTGACATTAAAGACAAAATCTACTGTATATGCAAGAATAAATTTATGGCGTAACAATGATGTTTATTTATTAGAACCTCAAACCAAATACTTGGGTCAAGACTTTTATTCTTACACGGTATCCTCAAGTTCTTACCTTGGATGAGAAAACAATGACCTTTTCAATACCCGATATACTGAAGATAGCATTGCCTAATTCTATACTACCATTTCCTGCTTTTTTTAATGTCGTCCCTCCCTCCTGCTTTATGCTGAATTTTAGCAGGTAAGGCAATGTATAGCCTATAAAATTATTTCATTTCTGAGTATCTGAAGATAAATGTTTTCTATTACAGGGTAAACAATCCAAATTTATTCTTAAGTAAAATGACAAAACCAAATCTACCTGGCATTACTGGATTGTGTCAATCAAATCAGAAACCTCTGGGTCACTTGCACTACTCAGAGTAGATCTAATACACAGATTCATTTTAGGGATTGAGAGAATGAATCACAGTAAGAGTTCAACATGAACACTTAACACTATAAAAGTGAAAGAGAGAAAGGAAAATCAAGGCAAACTAACAAATTTAATTCCTTCTTTCAATATAGATAAATATTTTTAAAACTGAAACTTATATTTACTTCATAAATCTTTAAAAAAACTTTCTTTGCCAAGTCCCGTAAGATCGGTAGAATTGTAGTGCTTCTACACTGCTTCTCTTCTATTAAAATAGAAAAAGCAGCACTGCTTCTATCAAAGATCAATACCCTAACGTGGGCATGGAGTCCAACTACTCCTGTCTTTGCAAGAAAACCACTGACTAACCTCTCTCTCTCCCGTATAGTCAGTTTCTCCTCTTCTACTGAACCACTATCATGAACAAATGTGCTCTATTATTACACATCTTAAGAAATTCCTCAGGACTTCCCGATAGCTCAGATGGTAAAGAATCTGACTGCAATGCAGGAGACCTGGTTTCGATCTCTGGGCCAGGAAATTCCTCTCCTGACCTCAGCTCCCCTTCACCTCCCCCGCCCCACCAATTAGATATGACCATTTCTTTGTTCTACTCACAGCAAAACTTCTTCATCTAGTGGCCTTCATTTCCTATCTCTATTTTCTCACCTTTAATTTACTCTTTAACCCACCCTAATCCTAAACAATCTCCTGAAACTCAATTGTCAAGGTCACTAATGACTACCCAGCGGCCTAATTCCATTGCCTCATCTTAGTACAGTAACCTCTTCAGGAACATTAGACCAAGCAGACCATTCTCTTCTACTTGAAGTAGATGTCTTCTCTTGTCCTCTACTTGTTCTTCTGGCTTTCCTCCTCCCTCTGATTTCCTCTATTGGTTTGTTTTTTCTCTTCAGGCGTCTTCTAAAACATGAGTGCCTGAGGACTTGTACCAGGACTGCTTTCTCTCCTGTTTTCTCACCTACTCCCAAGGCTTTAACGTCAATAACCTCAGACATGCAGATGACACCACCCTTATGGCAGAAAGTGAGGAAGAACTAAAGAGCCTCTTGATGAAAGTGAAAAAGTTGGCTTAAAGCTCAACATTCAGAAAACTAAGATCATGGCATCTGGTCCCATCACTTCATTGCAAATAGATGGGGGAGCAGTGGAAACAGTGGCTGACTTTATTTTGGGGGGCTCCAAAATCACTGCAGATGGTGATTGCAGCCATGAAATTAAAAGACGCTTGCGCCTTGGAAGGAAAGTTATGGCCAACCTAGACAGCCTATTAAAAAGAAGACATTATTTTGCCAACAAAGGTCCGTGTAGTCAAGGCTATGGTTTTCCCAGTGGTCATGTATGGATGTGAGAGTCGGACTATAAAGCAAGCTGAGCGCCGAAAAATTGATGCTTTTGAACTGTGGTGTTGGAGAAGACTCCTGAAGAGCCCCTTGGACTGCAAGGAGATCCAACCAGGTCATCCTAAAGGAGATCAGCCCTGGCTGTTCATTGGCAGGACTGATGCTGAAGCTGAAACTCCAGTACTTTGGCCACCTCATGCAAAGAGTTGACTCATTGGAAAAGACCCTGATGCTGGGAGGGATTGGGGGCAGGGGGAGAAGGGGAAGACAGAGGATGGGATGGTTGGATGGCATCACTGACTCGATGGACATGGGTTTGGGTGGACTCCAGGAGTTGGCGATGGACAGGGAGGCCTGGCGTGCTGCAGTTCATGGGGTCGCAAAGAGTCGGACACGACTGAGTGACTGAACTGAACTGAATGATGTTAAATCTCAAATTTAAATCCTAACCCTCTTCTGTGAATATCCAACTATCTATCTGATATTTCACTTGGATACATTTAAAATAAACAGATGACTGATTCACAAATTTCCTGGCCCTCTCCCTATGAGACTTAAATCTTCAAATACCTACTCCTCTGAAGATTTCTGTCACAAAGAATACAGGGACAATTTTTTTTTTCTTCTCTTACAGGGGCAGCCTTGCTCTTCCACACTATTACAGCAGCCTGAGTATGTATGTGCTAAGTCACTTCAGTCGCGTCTGACTCTTTCGACCCTATGGACAGTAACCCACCAGGCTCCTCTGTCCATTGGATTCTCCAGGCAAGAATGCTGGAGTGGGTTGCCATGTCCTCCTCCAGGGGATCTTCCCAACCCAGGGATTGAACCCACGTATCTTACATATCCTGCCCTGGCAGGTGGGTTCTTTACCACTCACACCACCTTATTTTGTGAAGAGTATAGTCAGAATTCATTATTTTCTGAATAAAAACGCCCTATATACAGTGAGGGTTCTGAATGACACCTGGATCCAATGGCTAGATTAAAGCAGTAACATCAATAGATAAGGCAGGCAAGATCTCAGCACCACATTAAAGCTCGAGGATGTATTCTACAATTTCTAAGAGGAAGCCAGAATACTAAATCTTTAGATATTCCCAGATTACGTGAATGTTGTTCTTATCAGGCATCAAATACAACAAAAAATAAATCACTGTGAAAACGTTGGCAATCAAACAGGCATTTTCCTGAGCAATGCATAATAGAAAAGTATGCAGCACCCTAAAAGCATTACTTTTTTGAATAAATTCACCTTGAGATTACCAAAAACACCAGCTGTAAGATCGCTGATCCAATGCTTATTTAAATGGGGAGTGGCACCAGAGCCACTTTCAAAGACTATCCTTAAAAATCTTTAAATTCTGATATGCAAGCTTTAGCACAGTGTTCACCTATGCTGAACAGAGCTGACCTGAGTGACCAGTGGCTTCCCAGTGGCTCAGCGGTGAAGAATCCACCTGCCAATGCAGGAGACGCAGGAGACTCAAATTCGGTCCCTGGGTCAGAAGATCCCCTGGAAGAGGACATGGCAACCCACTCCAGTATTCTTGCCTGGAGAATCCCAAGAGCAAAGGAGCCTGCTGGGCTACTGTTCACAGGGTCACAAAGAATTGAACATGACTAAGCACACATGAGTGACCAATAAAACATTGCAGAAGCGTGTGACTTCTGAGGCTATGTCACTGTAAGACACTGTGGCTTCTACCCTGGTCCCTTGGATTGCTTACTGTGGAGCCAGCCTCTGGGTTATCAGGCCACTCAGGCCACTCAGGTAACCTTATGGAAAGGTCAACATTTGGGTCCCAGGATGGCCTTTCCATAAGGTTACCTGAGTGTCCTTACAATGACTACCAACTTGCCAGCCAGATGAGTGAGTGAATGACCCCGGAAGCCGATCCTCTAGCCCTACTCAGCACTTGTTGCTCATGTAGACAGAGAATAAGCAAAATACACAGATTCTTTCACCTTACTGTAATCCATAACAGAAATTCCTCCTAACCACCCCCTTGAATAACTAGCAAATGAGCCATCCTTGTCAGAATTTCCCCAATTATCTTAACCACGGGACCACTTCTGTTAAAGCCCAAACCAGTAGGATTTCGAAACTGAAGGACTGGCTAATCAGACTGAAGCAGAAAGCTGTTTATCCTCTTCCAGTATCTGCTTTGTAACTTTTGAAGTAAAAAAAAACTGTTCTGGAGCTTGAATGAGAGTTATCATTATGATTTAAAATGCATGTTCTAGAATGCTACCTTGTGATGAAGACACAAATTAGAGTTTACCACAGTAGTGTATATATTTGCCCACCTAACAAGCTGAATTTGCAAAATTTGGGTTTCTGTGGACTACAGTGTGAAAAGCTAATCAAGAAACTGGTCACAGTGATTACACTGTTACCTGTGTTAATCACACAGTGATTGCTTCTGTGGAGGGGACATGTGTAACTAAGAGACAGGGATGAAAAGTCAAAGTGTGAGTCGTTCAGTTGTGTCTGATTCTGTGACCCCCATGGACTATAGCCCACCAGACTCCTCTGTGCAGGAAATTCTCCAGACAAGAATACTGGAGTGGGTTGCCATTCCTTTTCCAGCGTGTCTTCCCAACCCAGGGACTGAAGCAGGGTCTCCTGCATTGCAGGCAGGTTCTTTTCCGTCTAAGCCACCAGGGAAGAGACAGGGACAGCATATTTATGTTCATTTCATTTTCTCTTGCAGGTTTTGATATGTATACTGCACGCCGGTAATATCTGCTCAAGAATATAAATCTTTAAGTCTCTTCCTGACAAAACTACATTTTTTAACGTTTAAAATAAGAGAAACCTAAAACAACTTCAGTACTTATTCAAAATCATGCTCATTACTTTTTAAATTCAACCAAGTAAGACATTATCTCAGTATCTTATTAGTGCCTACATTTGAAGCAAGTTACATGTTACAATGCTAGAAACACCCAAGATGATACGACAAGAAACAATCAGGCTTTGATAACATAAAAGCAGAATATGATTTTTTAAAACCACATATGTAGATCAGCCTTAGAAAACAATAACAAGAAAACTGGTGTTGTTATATCAATCCCAGACAAACTAGACCTTCATGCAAAAAGCACTTTCAGAATAAAAGTGGAATACTTCGTAACAGTAAGTCACTAAGCAGATATAACTATTACACATTTCTATCCAAATACTAGGCTTCCCTGATGGCTCAGCAGGGGAAGAATCTGCTGGCAACGCATGAGACACAGGAGATGTGGGTTCAATCCCTGGGTCGAGAAGATCCCCTGGAGAAGGAATTGGCAACCCACTCCAGTATTCTTGCCTAAAAAATCCCAAGGACAGGGGAGTTCGGAGGGCTACAGTCTAAAGGGTTGCAAAGCGTCAGACATGACTGAGCAACCAAGCACAGTGTATATATATATGTTCATCTACTAGCAATGTCTCAAATAAATAAAGCAAAAGCTGAGAGAATACAAGGGGAAATATCTACAGTGGTAAACGGGATATTTTAATACACTCTTGTCTGTGTAATTGATACAAGCAAACAAAAGGTCACTTATGACCCTGAAGATTTGAAATACGGGATTAACCAGCAAGATCCAATGTAAATATATTAGAACACCACATTCAATAGCTATAGGGAAAAAATAATATACTGGGGCCACAGTGCAGATCTCAAATGTTAAAGGTCTGAAATCACAGACCTTTGAAACACTGAGATTGTTCTCTGATGACATTGCTATGTTGTTAAGAGTTCTCTGATGACATATCTTATATTGTTAGAAATAAAAGACATTTGAAAACAACTAGAAAATCTCCATGTGTTCAGAAATCGAGAAATACAATACATTCAACTTATCCAAGTGTTAAAGTAGATACCAGTGAAAATTAGAAACCATTTTAAAGTGAATTATAAAAGTACTATATATTAAAATTTGAGTAATGTTGCTAGCTGAAACAGTACTTAGAGGGAAATGCTCAGCCTTAAATGCATATATTTAAAAGGGAGAAATGCTGAAAAGTAGTGATCTACAAGAAGTTAGCAAAAGAACAAAAAAGTAAATCCCAAAAAGTAGAAGGAAGGAAATAAAGAGCGGAAATCAATGCAATAGAGAACAAATATGTAATAAAAAGAAAAGGAATCAGCAAGATTCAAAATTTGGTTCCTTTGAATGACTACTAAATTCCCAGGGAGACTGAATGAGGAAAAACAGAAGGTAGTTTTAGCCTATAACAGATACAATAAGATAATTCTTTACTGCAACCATTAAACGGATACTAATATTTATTATAAATAATTTTATGCTAGTAAATTTAAAAAGTTTAGATGAAAAGGACAACTTCTTAGGGGGAAAACTACCAAAATAATCAACAGAAAATCTGAGAAGGTTAAAAATTAAAAATCAAAGGAGTAATTAAAAATCTTTCCACAAAGAAAATTACCAGCCCAGATGGCTTCTCGGCCAGATTCTCACAGAAATTTAATGGAACAATTCAGTCCTACTTAAACTTTTTCAGAATAGAAAATGAGGGTCAGCTCATTTTATAAGGCTAGTATGAGATAACCGCTGATTTCAAATCCTGACAAGGACAATATAGGCCACCTCACTGATACAAAACTATTAACAGAATATCAAACTGAATCCAGAAATACATAAAAAGAGTAATACTGTAAAACCAAATTAGGTTTACCTCAGAAATCAGGTTAGGTTTAAGATTTTAAATAATATGTAATTCAATATATTAACATAGTGAAGGAGAAAAGTCATACAGTAATGAAAAGCTGCAACAACAACAAAAAAAGCATTAAATTCAAACAAACAGAACAAAACACAAAATTCTTAGTAAACCGGTACAGAAGGGAACGTCTTTAAACATGATGAAGGGTTTCACAGAAACAAAACAAAACGAACTTGAGCAAACAGGCCTGGAGGGAAATGCTGAAAGCTTCCTCTTGGAGACCGGGAACCAGAAGGGCAGGAGCTCTGGGGTGGCGGCAGCGCTGTGCGTCTTGACCTGAGCAATAAGTTCATGTGTGTTTGTGTGTTTGCAGTAACATGTAAAGTTCTCCATGGTGCTTTTATATACACCTTGAAATATATATTAAAGATAAAAAAGAAAGAAATATTTGGAAATAAAAGGCTAACCTAGCCTATCACTCAAGCTTGGCAACTCCGTAGGTCCTCACCTCCCCACCACCACCCAGCTACCGTTACTTTCAAACCAGTTAACATTTATTGGGCTTACAAGACATGGTACAATGTGGCAACATGTATCATGAACCTTAACAATGTCTAAGATGAAACCTTATTCCATTACATTACTCCAGTGCCAATCATTCCATTCTAAGGAAAAAGACAAAGAGAAAAAAATCCATGTGTTAAGACATTCACTGCCCACATGATGATAAAATAGAAAACCTAAACTAAATAACCACCTCCAGGAAACAATTAAGAAAAATAATTTTTACAATGGGATTATACAGTCAATAAAAATAAGATTTATCAAATATTCCAAGAAATGAATATAACCTAATTTTTAAAAAATTAGACATATACACATGTTTACACTGTAACAGGGGGAAAAAGTCATAGGCACAAAGAAGAAAGTGAAAGACAGAGGGAAGAAGAGAGGGACAGAGGGTACTGAAAGCGGGAGGGAAGGGTTGGGAGAGACGAAAACTCAACTGGTTTTCTTCATATGTTGAGCTTATGAATGTCATCTGTACTTCTGTATTTCCTGAATTTTCTTTAATGACTACAGAAAACTTTAGTAATGGGGTACATAAGAGCTGAAGAAAATAATCACAAACCTAAGTAAAGTATCCTAAATATTTTAAAAAGTTCCTTCAAAGGGTAACTTTAAAATTTCAACTTTTATCTCAGTACCATTTTATTCAGATAAATTATTTAACATTTAAATTGTGTTAAGTCTATCATATGCTAGTTACTTAGCACAGAGAGAACTTCTAATCATAATTAGTACTTAAAATAATATAACTTAAAAATAATAATTAGATTTCCAAAGATATATCATCTCCAATTTTCTAGCTAGAAAGTGAAAAGTGAAAGTGAAGCCCCTCAGCTGTCTCCAGCTCTTTGCGACCCCATGGACTGTAGCCTACGAGGCTCCTCCATCCACGGAATTTTCCAGGCACGAGTACTGGAGAGAGTTGCTGTTTCCTTCTCCAGAGGATCTTCCCCACCCAGGGATCAAAGCCGGGTCTCCTGCATTGCAAGAAGATGCTTTTACCATCTGAGCCACCAGGGAAGTTCCCTTGAGGCTTCCCTGTGGCTCAGCTGATAAAGAATCCGCCTGCAATGTGGGAGACCTGGTACAGTCCATGGGGTCACAAAGGTCAGACACGACTGAGTGACTTTCTAGCTAGCTGCTGCTGCTGCTAAGTCGCTTCAGTCGTGTCCAACTCTGTGCAACCCCATAGACGGCAGCCCACCAGGCTCCCCCATCCCTGGGATTCTCCAGGCAAGAACACTGGAGTGGGTTACCATTTCCTTCTCCAAAGCACAAAAGTGAAAAGTGAAAGAGCAGTCGCTCAGTCGTGTCTGACTCTTCACGACCCCATGGACTGCAGCCCACCAGGCTCCTCCATCCATGGGATTTTCCAGGCAAGAGTAATGGAGTGGGGTGCCATTGCCTTCTCCAGACTTTCTAGCTAATAAAATCAAGTCTTTAAATGACCTTCAGAACTGCCCTTGGTCTACCCTGCCCACACCTACCCTCTGACCTGCCCTGCCACACACCCCCCACCCCCGCTTCAGCCACGGCCTCCCACATGCTGCTCTTCCAACATGCCAAGGACATTTCCACGTTAGAAGCTGCTGCTTGCTCTACCCGAACATTTCCTTCCAGATAGTTCCATGGCTTAATCCACTTCACTCAGAAAAGGGCTTCTCAAAAAGCCTTTTCTCACCAAACTACCTGAAGTATTACAGTATCCTGTTACTTTTTAATCCCCTGAATCTATCTTATTCTGCTTCAAAACCTGTGAGCTACCTGACGTGTGTGTGCAACTGAGTGTGCACACATGAATAATGTCTATGCCCCTCGCTGATATTTAAGCTCAGGAAGCACAGCTCTACTTTGTTTACCATTGTGTCACATGACCTGCCAATAGCAGGCTTTCAAAAATACTTGTTGAAAGAACAAAAGATGGTAACTGGTTTTAGTTTTGCTGAGAAAATAATGATGGAACACTACTAGAATTCAGTAAAGCTTTCAAATGAATTCATTCTCAATCACAAGAGCATTACACACATACTTTGGTGGTAGGAGTACAACGTTCACAATTCAGGGTTCAGTAACAGGAAGGAATGGGGACTTCTTATGTTTCTCTGCCCCTTTCTATATCCTTCCTTCCTCTCATTCATCCATAAATGGTTACTGTGTACCACTAAGTCAGAGAGTATTCTACACATTAAGAACACACAGACAATTAAGGCAAGTTAATGCATGAGACATATGAGCATAATAACCATAGAACATGGCATGCAACAGAGTTCTGTGAAGTTGTAACATAACAGAGGAAGTAATCCACTTTTAGGGGCAGGTGTTCAGGGAAGTTTCAACAGTGATGACATTCAACAAACACTTGCAAAACCAAATAACAAAAGATATGCTTCATTTTACTTTACATATGAAATGAGAGTATTAAGTCTGAAAGTGCTACAGTAATTTGCTACCATGAGATAAGCTCGCTTGAGAGCGAAACCAAAACAAGAGGAATGCCAGAGCAGGACCAGAGAAACTAAGCCAAGTCCTTGATGATTTCAGACTGGATGAAGCCCCAGATGAAGTTCAAGGACAAGACCTAATCATGCCCTTTACTGTGTAGCCAGTCTGAATTTGGTTTTCTGTCACTTGCAATATAAGTATACAGAGGAATCTCAGCGAATTCTTTGAAAAAAACCAAAGCATTTGTTTTTTCAGTGTACAGGGGCACTATTGGTATTCTGGAAGGGACAATTCTTGTTTTGCAGGCAAACATCACAGGACACTTGGTATATCTCGTCTCTACCACACCCACAGATTTCCAAACACCACTCATCTTCAAGAAGAACCACAGGTCTATTCCCTGTTAGTTGCTACCTGTATCCATTCCTCACAGTGCACGCGTAAATGTTCTTAACAACAACCTTAAAAGAACTGGGATATACCACTCAAATATACTAATTTTATATAGTAATCCATTTTAATTAGTCATTCATGACTATCTAAATGACTGATTCAGTCCTAAGCACAGCTTATACCCGCTCTTGAGATAAGCAGTGCTTTAAGAATGCCACTACTATCTGAAAATTCTCATTCATTTAAGCTTACTTCTCCATACAATATTATCAATATATGTCACTGACAATGTTGGTTATCTTCCCTGTAGCCATTCATCTAATTTCTTCCTAGACTGAAATGCTAGTCCAAAATGAAATCTGATACAGGCTTTCTGTAAAAGGTTTACTTGCCTCATCAAGAGATGAGAGGGCAAACTTCCTCCCGTCTTTGGTGGTTGTGTCAGAATGTGATGCCTGGAGCAGAAAGAGAAACATGCAACTATGAAAGGATAAACCTGAGCACAAAGGTCGCCACACTACAGATAAAGATGGAAAGCACTTGGATTCAATCTAGAGGGGAAGCCAGTCTGAGCAGGAACCCAAATGGGAGGGCAGTTTAGAGGAAACGGAAACACAGAACCTCTGTGCTGACTGAGGACTGAGGACTGAGCAAAGCCAAGCTTATGCACAAACTGCCCTTTAAACTAATCCTACCTATGCCTTTGCCAATTACCTGAGCTAATACACTTCTTCTGTTTTTAAATCCTATTTGCATCCTAACTGATACAGGAAACAACTATGTTTAGGGGAAAGAGCAAAATCGAGACACTGCAGGGAATGTAAAGAAACTTTCAGACATAAGAGAATCAGGAACTATAAAGCCAAGAAACAAGAAATCAGATCATTTCATTCCTATGGAGTATATTTCAGAAGTGGTCTAAGAAAACCATGGATGATTGAGATAAGGCTGTTAGCTTTGGTAATTAGATCATCAAGATGACTTTTTAAAAACCAACTTCGGTGCTGCGATGGTAAGGGAAGTCAGAGTGCAAAGGAAAGAATAATTTACACTTTTAAGAACTCCATAATGCACCAAACCCTTGGAAAGACATGTAACGTGTGTTAAACTCCGTCGATTACAACTCTGTGAGGTAAGTATAACATTCTGTGGTGTCTTTAGTCGCTCAGTCTTGCCCGACTCTTTGTGACCCCATGGACTATAGCCCACCAAGCTCCTCTGTCCATGCTGACTCTCCAACAAGAATACTGCATTGGGTTGCCATGTCTTCCTCGTATAACATTCTACTTTACAGACAAAGAATACAGCCTGAGTAGTAAGTTGCCCACAGCCACACAGACAGTAACTGGTTTCAGTAGACTTCAAAATCAGATCTTTGAAGCTTAGAAGTAAACGTCCTTCCTACTATACCCCTTCATGGATCACAGACTCGTCGTGGTGAAGGGGCTTGTGTAACTCAGTGAAGCCATGGGCCATGCCGTGCAGGGCCAGCCAAGACAGACGGGTCCTGGTGAAGAGTTCCGACAAAACGTGGCCCACTGGAGGAGGGAACGGCGAACCACTCCAGCAGTCCTGCTGCGAGAACCCCACGAACAGCATGAGGCAGAAAAATAAGACACCGAAGATGAGCACCACAATCAAAAGGTGTCCAATATGCTCCTGGGGAAGAGTGGAGGGCAGTCGTTAGTTCCAGAAAGAATGAAGTGGCTGGACCAAAGCGGATATGACGCTCAGTTGTGTGGATGTGTCTGATGGTTAAAGTCAAGTCCGACGCTGTAAAGAGCTATTGCTCTTTTTTTGCATGGGAACCTGGAACGGCAGGTCCGTGAATCAAGGCAAATCGGATGTGGTGAAGCAGATGGCAAGAATGAACATCTTAGGAATCACTGAACTAATATGGATGAGAATGGGCGAATTTAATTCAGATGACTGTTATATCTACTACTGTGGG
>NW_027077939.1:0-103000 GCF_963930625.1 Muntiacus reevesi
GTGTTCATCACGTGTGAGTCACATGTGTATCACGCGTGAATCACGTGTGCATCGTGTGTGCATCACGTGTTCATCACGTGTTCATCACATGTGCCTCACGTGTTGTTCACTTGTTCACAACGTCTGTGTGACGTGTGCATCATGTTTTCATCACGTGTGCATCACGTGTTCGTCACGTGTGCGCCACGTGTGCGTCACCTGTGAATCACTTGTTCATCAAATATTCATCACGTGTGTGTTATGTGTGCATCACGTGTTCATCACATGTGTATCACGTGTGAATCACGTGTGCATCACCTGTTCATTACATGTGCATCATGTGTTCATCACGTGTGCCTCACTTGTGCACCACATGTTCATCACATGTGCATCACGTGTGCATCACGTGTTCATCACGTGGGCATCACGTGTGCACCTCATGTGCACCTTGTGTGCATCACGTGTGAATCAGGAAAAGAACTGAATGGGATAGACTAGAGATCTCTTCAAGAAAATTAGAGATACCAAGGGAACACTTCATGCAAAACTGGGTTTGATAAAAGATAGAAATGCTATGGACCTAGCAGAAGCATAAGCTATTAAGAAGATGTGGCAAGAATACACAGAAGTACTGAAGAAAATATCTTCATGACCCAGATAATCACAACGGTGTGATCACTCACCTAGAGCGAGACATCCTGGAGTGTGAAGTCAAGTGGCAATTAGAAAGCATCGTAAGAACAAAGCTAGTGGAGTTGATGGAATTCCAGTTGAAGTATTTCAAATACTGAAAGATGATGCTGTGAAAGTGCTGCACTCATAATGCCTGCAAATTTGGAAATCTCAGCAGTGGCCACAGGACTGGAAAAGGTCAGTTTTCATTCCAAATAGAAAGAAAGGTAATCCCAAAGAATGCTCAAAATACCACACAATTATGCTCATCTCACACGCTAGTAAAGTAATGCTCAAAATTCTCCAAGCCAGGCTTCAGCAATACGTGAACTGTGAACTTCCAGATGTTCAAGCTGGCTTTAGAAAAGGCAGAGGAACCAGAGATCAAACTGCCAACATCTGCTGGATCATTGAAAAAGCAAGAGAGTCCCAGAAAAAAAAATCTATTTCTGATTTATTGACTACACCAAAGCCTTTGACTGTGTGGATCACAATTAACTGTGGAAAATTCTGAAAGAGATGGGACTACCAGACCACCTGACCTGCCTCTTGAGAAACCTGTATGCAGGTCAGGAAGCAACAGTTAGAACTGGACATGGAACAACAGACTGGTTCCAAATAGGAAAAGGAGTATGTCAAGGCTGTACGTTGTCACCCTGCTTATTTAACTTATATGCCGAGTACATCATGAGAAATGCTGGGCTGGAAGAAGCACAAGCTGGAATGAAGATTGCCAAGAGAAATATCAATAATCTCAGACATGCAGATGACACCACCCTTATGGCAGAAAGTGAAGAAGAACTAAAAAGCCTCTTGATGAAAGTGAAAGAGGAGAGTGAAAAAGTTGGCTTACAGCTCAACATTCAGAAAACTAACATCATGGCAACAGGTCCCATCACTCCATGGGAAATCGATGGGGAAACAGTGGAAGCAGTGTAAGATTTTATCTTTTTGGGCTCCAAAATCACTGCAGATGGTGATTGCAGCCATGAAATTAAAAGAAAATTACTCCTTGGAAGGAAAGTTATGACCAACCTAGATAGCATAATAAAAAGCAGAGACACTACTTTGCCAACAAAGGTCCCTCTGTTCAAGGCTATGGTTTTTCCAGTGGTCATGTACAGATGTGAGAATTGGACTGTGAAGAAAGTTGAGCACCGAAGAGTTTATGCTTTTGAACTGTGGTGTTGGAGAGGACTCTTGAGAGTTCCTTGAACTGCAAGGGCATCCAACTAGTACATCCTAAAGGAGATCAGTCCAGGGTGTTCATTGGAACGACTGATTCTGAAGCTGAAACTCCCATAATTTGGCCACCTGGTGCGAAGAGCTGACTCATTGGAAAATACCCTGATGCTGTAAGGGATTGGGGACAGGAGAAAAAGGGGATGACAGAGGATGAGATGGCTGCATGGCATCACCGACTCGATGTACATGAGTTCGAGAAATCTCCGGGAGTTGGTGACTGACAGGGAGGCTTGGCGTGCTGTGATTCATGGGGTCCCAAAGAGTCAGACATGACTGAGTGACTGAACGGAACTGAACTGATATGAATAACTAATTAAAAGTAAAGTAAAGTTGCTCAGTCATGTCCAACTCTTTGTGGCCCCATGGACTGTAGCCTACCAGGCTCCTCTGTCCATGGGGTTTTCCAGGCAAATGTACTGGAGTGGGTGGCCATTTCCTTCTCCAGGAGATCTTCCTGACCCAGGGATCTAACCTGGGTCTCCAGCATTGCAGACAGATGCTTTACCATTTGAGCCATATAATTCCATTGCTAACACGTGCAAGGGGCTACTCTTTCTGCCCTCTTCTGAGGCCTATGTCAGAAGATTTCTCTATCTCCTTTATACTTTAATACAACTTTATTACACAAAAGCTCTAAGCAATCAAGCCTCGTCTCTGGACCTGAATTGAATTCATCTCCTCTGGAGGCCAAGAATTCCAGTGTCTTTGCGTGGTTCAGCAATACCTTTCAAGATCATCCTGGAGATTCTGGCCATGTACCTCAGGAACATGGTCAGATAGGAGGTCACCCTTGAGACTGTGGGCTTTTGACCCAGGTGCAGGGTGTTGGAGTGGCGGGAATCCTGGATAATTTGCACATGTGACCCCAGGTAAAGGGTCTGGGAGGTAAGGTCACCTTGGAGACTGTGAATATGCTACCCAAGGTGCAGGGTGTGGGAAATAATGTCACCCTGGAGAATGTAGACTTCTAGCACAAGGGATGAGTTCTTGACATTGGGGTCTCATGGGAGACTGGATGATTCCGCTCAGACAGTGTGTGGGGATGGGATTCACCCTGGAGACTGTAGATATGTGATCTCAGGTACAGGATTTCTGAGGGGGTCACCCTGGAGCCTGTGAATATGTGATTCCAGGTGCAGAGTCTGCAAGGGAGTCACCATGGAACCTGTGTTTGTGTGACTCCAGGTGAGGTCTACAAAGTTTTGACAAACAGGAGACTGTGGACATGTGACCCCTATTACAGGGTCTTGGAGGGGGGAACCTTTGTGGCCAGGGTCATGGGATGCAAGGTTATATGTCTGGGAGGTGGGGATACCCTGAGAGTATGGAAGTGTGACCCCAGGTACAGGTTCTGGGAGTTGGTGCCATCCTGAAAATGGTGGACATTTCACCCGAGGTATGGTTTCTGGGAGGTGGGGTCACCCTGAAGACTCTGGACATGTGACCCCAAATGCAGGGTCTGGGAGGTAGACTCACCATGGAAAAAGTGGACTTGTGACCCCAGATACAGGATCTTGAGGGTGGGGTCACCTGGAGGCTGTGGACTTGTGACACCAAGTACAGGTTATACAGGGGGCCACCTTCGAGACTGTGGACATGTGATCACAGGTGTATGGTATGGGAAGTTTGGTAACCTAGGAGATTGTGGATATATGACAGTAGGTACAGGGTCTCAGGTATGTCCCCATGGAAAGTGTGGACATGTGACCCCAGGTGCAGGTTTGGGTGGGGTCACCCTGGAGACTGTGGTCGTGTGACCCAAAGTTCAGGGTAGGAAAAGGGTTTCACCCTGTAGACTGTGGATCTATGACCACAGGTACAGGATCTGGTGGTAGTCACTGTGGCGATGATGGACGTATGAAACCTAGTACAAGTTCACGGAGGGGGTCACCCTCCAAGACTGTGTACATGTGACCCTCGTTTCAGGGTCTGGGTTGAGGTCACTCTGGAAACTATTTGCCGTGTGACTTAGATGCAGGGTTAGGGGACGCGTTTACTTTGAAGATTGTGGTCATGTGACCTCAAATGCACCATTTGGGAGGCAAATCATCTTGGAGACTGGATACGTGACCGTAGATCCAGGGTCTGAATGGGATTCCCCAAGGTGAGTTTGTGAATATGTGACTCCAGTTGCAGGGCCTGCGAGGGAGTCACCTTGGAACCTGTGTTTGTGTGACTCCAGGTGGAGGGTCTGGGAAGTGACGACACTCTGGAGACTGTGAACATGTGACCCCATTACAGGGTCTTGGAGGGGGTAACCCTGGCATCCAAGATCATGGGACACCATGTTAAATGTCTTGGCGTGTGGTAACCGAGACTATGGAAGTGGGACCCCAGGTACAGGTTCTGGGAATTGGGGCCAACCTGAGTGACTGTGGATGTTTCACCCTAGGTACAGTTTCTGGGAGGTGGGGTCACCCTGGAGACTCTCGACAAGTGACCCCAAGTGCAGAGTCTGGGAGGGGTCTCACCCTGGAAACAGTGGACTTGTGACCCTAGGTACAGGGTCTTAACGGTAGAGTCATCCTGGAGTCTGTCGACTTGTGACACCAGGTACAGGTTTAGGAGGGGGATCACCCTGGATACTGTGGATGTGTGATCACAGGTGCATGGTATTGGAAGTGGGGAAGTCCAGGAGACTGTATATATGACACTAGGTACAGGGTCTGGGGGATGACACCATGGAGAATATGGACTTGTGATCCCAGGTGCAGGTTCACAAGGTTCAGGGTACAAAATGGGTCTCATCAGGCAGACTGTTGAACTGTGACCACAAGTTCAGGATCTGCTGGTGGTCACTGTGGCAATGGTGATCGTGTGAAATCTGGAACAAGTTCAGGGAAGAGGTCACCCGTGAGACAGTGGACATCACTCTGGAGACTGTGGATGTGTGAGTAAGGTGCAGGGTTAGGGGATGGGGTCACTTTGAAGATTGTGGACATATGACCCCAGATGCACTGATTGGGGAGGCAAGTCATCCTGGATAGTGGGCATTCGACCCTAGATGCAAGGTCTGACCTGGGTCCCCCAAGACACTAGGATATCTGAACCCAGGTACAGGGTCTAGGATGGGGGTGATCCAGGAAACTCTGTATATGTGACCTCAGGTACAGTGTCTGGGAGGTACGGGGTCACTCTGGGGACTGCAGGCATTTAATGGCAGGGAAATGGTCTGGAAGGGGTGTCACCCTGCATGATGTGGATATGTGAGCCCAGGTGCAGTGGGCAAAGTGGGGTTCACGCTGGAAACTGTTGACATGTGACTCCAGGTGCAGGGTATGGGAGGGCGAACATCCTGGAGATTGTGGATGTGTGTAAATAAGCACAGGGTCTGGCAGGGGAGGGTTACCCTGGAATCTGTGGCCAAGTCACCAAAGGTATAGGGCATGAGAGGTCGGGTCACACCGGATACTGAGAACATGTGACCCAAGTTACAGAGACCAGGAAGGGGGTCACCACGGAGCCTGTGAATCTGTTAGTACATGTGCAGAGTCTGGGAAATGACATCACACAAAAGTCTAGGGACATGGGATGCCAGGTGAACGGTCTGGGAGGGAGTCACCCTGGAGTCAGTTGACGTGTGACCCTGGGTACAGGCACTTGTGGGTGGGGAAAGCCTCGAGACTGTGGACATGTGATCCCAGTTACTAGCCCTTGAATGTGGGTAAATCCAGGAGACTCTGGACATGTGACCCCAGGTATAGGGTGGGGAAGTTGGAGTCACCCTGGCGACTGTGCCAATGTAATCAGGTGTACAGAGTCTGGGGAGGCGTGTATTCCTGGCCAACATGTACATGGAACCCCAGGTAGAGGGTTAGAGATACGGGGTCACCCTGGAGACTGGGGCAATGTGACCAGAATTACAATATTCTGTGAGGTGTAGTCACCCTGGAGACTGCGGAGGTGTGAGACCTGGTGCATGATCTGGGAGGGGTTGCCACCCAGGAGACCATGGATGTGTGACCCTAGCTAGGTTCACGGGCTTGGAATTGGTGTCACCCTAGAACCAGTGGGTGTTTGAACCGAGTACAATTGTTTGACAGGTGGTGTTACCCTGGGCGCTGCGGACATATGAACCCAGGTGCAAGTTCTGGCAAGTGGGGTCACCCTGAGACTATCTACGTGTGACCCTAGGTACAGGGTTTGGGAGTTGGTGAATGTGCCCATGTGACACCATGTACAGTGTCTAGGAGGGTGTTCACCCTAGAGACTGTGGGTATGTGTCCCAAGGTACAGTGTCTGGAGTGTGAGGCCATGCTAGAATCTGTGGACATGTGACACTGGGTGCTGGGGTCAATAGTCCAGCATCTGGAAGACTGTGGTTATGTGAGCCCTGGTACAGTGATTTGGATGAGTCACCTGTGAGACTGTGGATATGTGGCTCCAAGTGCAGGGTCTATGAGGGAGTCATCCTGGAACCTCTGTTTGTGTGCCTGCAGGTGAAGGTTCTGGGAAGTGATGACATACAGGAGACTGTGGACATGTAAACCACATTACAGGGTCTTGGAGGGTGTAACCCTGTGGACCAGGGGCATGGAACAGCCTCAATGTCTATGGAAGAGTGACTCCAGGTACCGTTTCAGGGAGTTGGGACCATCCTGAAAACAGTAGACGTTTATCCCCAGGTAAAGTTTCTGGGAGGTGAGATCACACTGGAGACAGGAGTGTGACCCCAGGTATGGGATCTTGAGGGTGGGGCCATCCTGGTGGCTGTGGACTTGTGACACAAGGTACAGGAATGGGATTGGGGTCACCTTGCAGACTGAGCATGTGATCCCAGGTGCATGATATGGGAAGTGGGGTAACCCGGGAAACTGTGGATATATGACACTACGTATAGGGTCTGCGCAGATATATGACACTAGGTACTGGAGTGGGCAACCCACTCCAGTACTCTTGCTTGGAAAATCCCATGGATGGAGGAGCCTGGTAGGCTGCAGTCTATGGGGTCCCTAAGAGTGAGACATGACTGAGTGACTTCATTTTCCCTTTTCACTCTCATGCTTTGGAGAAGGAAATGGCAACCCACTCCAGTGTTCTTGCCTGGAGAATCTCAGGGATGGGGGAGCCTGGTGGGCTGCCATCTATGGGGTCGCAGAGTTGGACACGACTGGCATGACTTAGCAGCAGCAGCAACAGCAGCAGCAGTACAGGGCCTGGGGGATGTCACCATGGAGAGTATGGACATGTGACCCCAGGTGCAGGTTTGGCAGGGATGACCCTGGAGACTGGCTAGGTGAACCAAGGTTTAAGGTACAAAATGGTCTCACCCTGCAGACTGCGGACCCTGACCACAGCTACAGGATCTGGTGGTGGTCACTGTGGAGATGGTGCATGTGTGAAACCTGATAGAAGTTCAAGGAGGGGGTCAATATGGAGAAGGTGGAGGTGTGACCCTATGTGCAGGGTCTGGAGTGAGGTCATTCTGGAAACTGTGGCTGTGTGACTAAGGTTCAGGGTTAGGGACTGGGGTCACTTTGCAGAATGTGGACATGTGACTCCACATGCACCGTTTGAGTCATCCTGGAAACTGTGGACAAGTCACCAAAGTACAAGGTATGAGAGGTGGTGTCACACTGGAGACTGAGGACATGGGATCCAAATTACAGGGTCTGGGAAGGGGATCACCATGGAGACTGTGGATCTGTGACCACAGGTATAGGGTCTGGGAAGTGATATCACACAGGAGACTGTGGACATAGGATGCCAGGTGAAGGGTCTGGGAGGGAGTCACCCTGGAGTCTGTGGACGTATGACCCCAGGTAAAGGCTCTTGAGGGTGGGGAAAGCCTGGTGACTGCGACCTGTGACCCCAGGTACAGGGTTGGGAATATAGCATCGCCCTGGAGACTGTGCAAATGCGACCCCAGGTACAGGGTCTGGGGAGAGGTGTCATCCTGGACACCGTTGATATGTAACCTCAAGTACAGTGTCTGAGATATAGGGTCACCCTGGAGACTGAGGCCATGTGGCCAGAGGTACAATAGTCAGTGAGGTGGGTTCACCTTGGAGACTGTGGATGTGTAACCCCAGCTGCAGTGTCTGGGAGGGGTGTCAACCTGGAGACTGAGGACATGTGAGACCAGGTGCATGATCTGGGAGGGGTTGCGACCCAGAAGACTATGGATCTGTGTCCCCAATATCAGACTTTGGTGTGGATGTTACCATGGAGACTGTGGATGTTTGACACCAGGTGAAGGGACAGGGAAGGGCATCACCCTCGAGACCCTGGAGGTAGGATCCCAGGTTCAGAGTCTGGGAAGGGAGTTCTTCAGGAGTCTGTGGAAATGTTATGTCAGAAAAAGGGCCTGCAGTGGTTACCCTGGTGACTATGTACATGTGACACATAATACAAATACTGAGATTGGGGGTCATCCTGCAGACTGGAGAAATGTAACCACAGGTGCAGATTCTGAGGACGGGGTCACCTTGGAGACTGTTGACATGTGACATCAGGTGCTTCATCTTGGAGGTAGATCATTCTGGAGATTCTGGACATGTGACCCCAGGAACAGGGTCTGAGAGGGGGTCACCCTTGAGATTGTGGGCTTTTGACCCAGGTACAGCATGTTGGAAGGGTGGTAACCCTGGAGAATGTGCACATTTGACACCATGTACAGGCTCTGGGAGGTGAGTTCACCCTGCTGACTATGGCTATGTGACCCAAGGTGTGACTCTGGAGACTGTGGATATGTGATCCAAGGTGTGAGTCTGGAGACTATGGATATTTCTCACCCAAATCAGGTCTGGGGATGGGGATCACACTGGAGGCTGTAGATATGTGACCCCAGGTGCAGGGTCTGCAAGAGGTACACCCTGGAGCCTGTGGATATGTGACCCTGGGTGCAGGATCTGGGTGCTTGGGTCACCCTGGAGACTGTGGTCATGTGAGCCCCAGTGTGGGGTTTTGAATGAGTCACCCTGGAGACTGTGGATAAGTGACTCCAGGTGCAGGGTCTGCAAAGGAGTAACCTGGAAACTGTGATTGTGACTCTAGGTGAAGGGTCTGGGAAGTGACGACACACAGCAGACTGTGGACATGTGATCCCCATTACAGGGTCATGGAGAGGGTAACCTTGGCTAACAGGGACATGGGAAACCAGGTTCAATGTGTGGGAGGTGGGGTAACCCTTAGAATTTGGAAGTGTGACCCCAGCTACAGGTTCTGGGAATTGGGTCCATCCTTAAAACTGTGGATGCTTCACACCAGTAGCTTCGGGGAGGTGGGGTCACCCTGAAGACTCTGGACATGTGACCACAAGTTCAAGTTCTTGGAGGTGGACTCGACATGGAAATAGTGGACTTGTGACCCCAGGTACAGGATCTTGAGGGTAGGGTCATCCTGGAGACTGTGGATTCGTGACACCAGGTATAGATTTTGGAGGGTTCACACTGGAGACTCTGGATGTATGTTTCCTCTGCAGGAGAGCTCCAGTGAACCTAGGTCTGTCTGAAAAATTCTTGGATCATGTGGGGAAACACCCTGTGCGTTAATCTGGACACCCAGGTTCAAATTTGCATATTTTTCTCGGGTGGCCCTAAAGTGGTGTAACCTATCCACATCTTGAAAATCCGTCCAATTGCCATTTTCTTACTTTTGACAGAGCTAACTTTGTTCCACCCCTGGGGTTTCTGAAGCACATGGGTGGCTCGCAACTCCTATCTTTGGGCCTATTTACACTGGAGTGTCACCTTACAGAGGTGACCACAGTAAGGGACCCAGCACTCTGAGACATATTCCCACAGTCTGCTTCCTCAAGGGCAGTACCAGTATCACCTAGATATGTGTTTGAAAGGTGGGAAAATGCACCAAGACACAGGGCACAGGCTCTCGAATTTAGGTCCTCTGAGCAGAACTAGAGGGTTCATGTCTTAGGAGCTAAAGAGTTCCTGCAAGGGACAGGTTTGAAAACACACTCTCTGTGGGTGCCTTTCCTTCCTTGAAGAAATATAGGTTTGCCAGTATCCTGCGAACTGAGAGTCACACAGTGCTTGAAAAGTGCTCGCTTAGACATGAGTTTTCAATGGTAATTTCCACTTGGGGCTGTAGTCAAACAGAGGGGTTCCACACTCACTGGGAAAGACAAGGCAATATCTAAATGTCTGTTCCATCCCGTTTTCTCTGTAGGAGAACTCTAGTGAGCGTAAGTCTGTCTGGAAAATTCTTGGATCCTTTGGGGACACACCCTGTTTGTGAACCAGGATACCAGAATGAGGGGGCACAATTTGTGTTTCTCTCTGTGGACCTTAAAGCAATGTAGCCTAGCAACAGCTTGAAAATCCATCCACTTGCTCTTTTCTTGATTCTGAGAGAGCTAGATTTGCTCCTTCCTTTTTGATTTCTGAAGCAAGTGGGTGAATTTCAACTCCCAGCTGTGGGCCTTTTTACAGTGGAATGCCACCTCGCTGAAGTGAGTATAGTGAGGAACCTAGCCCTCTTGGACACACTCTCGCAGACTGCTTCCTCATGTGCAGTACTGGTATAACCTAGGAATGGCTTTGCAAGGCTTGGAAAGTGCAGGGAGAAACATGGCCTTGACTCTGGAATTTAGTTCCTCTGAGCACTACTGGAGGCCTCCCATCTGGGAAGCTAAACAGTTCCTGCAAGATAGAGGGTTGAGAATACACTCTCTTTTGATGCCTTTCTTTCCTTGAGGGAAGATATCTTTCCCTGCATTCTGTGAACTGAGAGTCACACACTGCTTGAAAAGTGCTTGCTTGGAGCTCATCTTTCAGGGGCACTTTCTCCTTGAGTCTGTGACAATAGGGAGGGGCAAACCAACTTCCAATGTCTGTTCCATCCCATTTTCCCAGCAGGAGAGGTCTAGTGAGCCTAGTTCTGTGGAAAATTCTTGGATCCTGCTGGGACACACCCTGTGTTTGAACCTGGATACCTGACCTACAGGGCACAATTCACATTTTTCTCTCAGGGGGCCCTAAAGTGGTTCGGCCTAGCAACAGCTTGAAAATCCGTCCAATTGCTCTTTTCTTACCTCTGACAGAGCTAGCTTTGCTCTACCTTTTGGGGTTTCTGAAGCAAGCGGGTGGCTCACACCTTGGAGCTTTGAGCCTGTCACTGGAATGTCACCTCACACAGTTGACCACAGTAAGGCACTCAGCCCTTTCAGACACACTCCTGCTGCCAGCTTTCTCATGGTCAGTACCGTTATGATCTAGGAATGTGTTTGTCAGACTCGGAAATTACAGGGAGACACACGGCCCTGACTCAGGAATATAGGTCCTCTCAGCAGACCTGCTGGTCTCATGTTTTAGAAGCTCAAAATTTCCTGCAAGATAGAGGTTTGAAAACACACTCTCTGTGGACGTCTTTCCTTCCTCAAAGGAAGATAGCTTTCTTCACATTCTGCGACCTGAGAGTCACACTCTGCTTGAAAAGTGCTTGCTTGCGAGTCTATTTTCAGTGGCAATATCTCCTTGAGGCTGTGACCATAAGTAGCGGCCCCACACTCACAGGGAAAGGCAAAGCAACATCCAAATGGCTGTTCCAACCAGTTTTCTCTGTAGAAGAACTCTGGGGAGCAAAGGTCTGTCTGGAAATTTCTTGAATCACGAGGGAACACATCCCGTGTGTGAACCTGAATAAAGGGCCTAGGGTGCACAATTTGTATTTATCTCTCTGGAGCCATAAAGAGGTGTGGCTAGCAATTGCTTGAAAATCCACCCAATTACTTTTTTCTTACTTCTGACAGTGCAAACTTTAGTCCACCATTCAAGATTTCTGAAGCAAGTTGATGGCTCACAACTCCTGGTCACGTGCCGATTTGCCATGGAAAGTTGCCTCATCTAGGTAAGCACAGTATGGTACTCAGCACCCTCAGACACACACCTGAAGCCTGTTTTCTCATGAGCAGACCTGGCGTTACTCAGAAATGTGTTTACAAAGCTCAGAAAATGCTCAAAAACACACTGCCCTTGCTCTGAAATTTAGGTCCTCTGTACCAACCTAGAGGTCTCATATCTTAGAATCTAGACAGTTCCTCATATAGAGAGCCTGTTTCCTCATGGGCAGTCCTGGTATGACCAAGAAATGTATTTACAAAGCTCAAAAAGTGCAGGAAAACACATTGCCCTGACTTTGGAATTGAGGTCCTCTGGGCAAATATGGAGAATTCACATCTTTGAAGCTAGACAGTTCCTAATAGACAGATTCTTGAAAACACACTGTCTATAAATACATTTCCTTCCTCAATGGAACATAGGTTTCCAGTATTCCATGTCCATAGAGTCACATACTGCTTGAAAACACTTGTTGGAAGTCCTTTTTCATTAGCAATTGCTCCTGATAGTGTGACCATAGGGAAGGCCACCAAACTCACAGGAAAAGGAAAAGCAACAACCAAAGGTCAGTTCCATCATGTTTTCTCTGTAGTGGAGATTCAGTGTGCCTAGGTCTGTCTGGGAAATTCTTGGATCCTGAGTGGACACATCCTAGGTGTGAACATGGACAGTGGACCTTGGTGGCAAAATTCACCTTTCTCTCTCAGTTGGCCAAAAACAGTAGAGCATAACAACTACCTGGAAATGCATTTAGCTGCTGGTTTCTTACTTCTGGCAGTGATCACTTGGTACACCCTTTGGGATTTCTGAAGCAAGTAAGCAGCTAGCAACTCGTAGCCGCTCGCCCAATTACAGTGGAATGCTACATCATCTTGGTAAGTGCAGCATGGCACCCAGCAATCTCAGAAATCTTCCTGCAGCCTGTTTTTTTCTTAAGGGCACTTCTGGTATGACCTAGGAATGTGTTTACAATGCTCAGAAAGAGTTCAGTTCCGTTCAGACGCTCAGCTGTATTCGACTCTTTGGGACCCCATGAATCGAAGCACACCAGGCCTCCCTGTCCATCACCAACTCCCGGAGCTTACACAAACTCATGACCATCGAGTTGGTGATGACATCCAGCCATCTCATCCTCTGTCATCCTCTTCTCCTCCTGCCCCCAAGCCCTCCCAGCATCAGGGTCTTTTCCAATGAGTCAACTCTTCACATCAGGTGGCCAAAGTACTGGAGTTTCAGTTTCAGCATCAGTCTTTCCAATGAACACCCAGGACTGATCTCCTTTAGGATGGACTGGTTGGATGTCCTTGCAGTCCAAGGGACTCTCAAGAGTCTTCTCCAACACCACAGTTCAAAAGCATCAATTCTTCAGTGCTCAGCTTTCTTCACAGTCCAACTCGTACATCCATACATGACCACTGGATAAACCATAGCCTTGACCAGATGGAGCTTTGTTGGCAAAGAAATGTCTCCACTTTTTAATATGCTATCTAGGTTGGTCTTAACCCTTCCAAGAAGTAAGCATCTTCTAATTTCATGGCTGCAATCACCATCGGCAGTGATTTTGGAGCCCCCAAAAATAAAGTATGACACTGTTTCTACTGTTTCCCAATCTCTTTCTCATGAAGTGATGGGACCAGATGCCATGATCTTAGTTTTCTGAATATTGAGCTGTAAGCCAACTTTTTCACTCTCCTCTTTCACTTTCATCAAGAGGTTTTTTAGTTCCTCTTCACTTTCTGCCATAAGGGTGGTATCATATGCATATCTGAGGTTACTGATGTTTTTCCTGGCAGTCTTGATTCCAGCTTGTGCTTCTTCCAACCCAGTGTTTCTCATGATGTACTCGGCATATAAGTTAAATAAGCAGGGAGACAATATACAGCCTTGACATACTCCTTTTCCTATTTGGAACCAATCTGTTGTTCCATGTCCAGTTCTAACTGTTGCTTCCTGACTTGCACATAGGTTTCTCAAGAGACAGGTCAGGTGGTCTGGTAGTCCCATCTCTTTCAGAATTTTCCACAGTTTATTGTGATACACACAATCAAAGGCTTTGGCGTAGTCAATATAGCAGAAATATATGTTTTCTGGGACTCTCTTGCTTTTTCAATGATCCAGCAGATGTTGGCAGTTTGATCTCTGGTTCCTCTGCCTTTTCTAAAACCAGCTTGAACATCTGGAAGTTCACGGCTCATGTATTGCTGAAGCCTGGCTTGGAGAATTTTGAGCATTACTTTACTAGCGTGTGAGATGAGTGCAATTGTGCAGTAGTTTGAGCATTCTTTGTTATTGCCTTTCTTTGGAATTGGAATGAAAACTGATCTTTTCCAGTCATGTGGCCACTGCTGAGTTTTCCAAATTTGCTGACCTATTGAGTACAGCACTTTCACAGCATCATCTTTTAGGATTTGAAATAGCTTAACTGGAATTCCATCACCTCCACTAGTTTTGTTTGTAGTGATGCTTTCTAAGGCCCACTTGACCTCACATTCCAGGATGTCTGGCTCTAGGTGACTGATCACGCCATCATAATTATCTGGGTCATGAAGATCTTTTTTTGTACAGTTGTTCTGTGTATTCTTGCCACCTCTTCTTAACAGCTTCTGCTTCTGTTAGATGCATAGCATTTCTGTCCTTTATTGAACCCAATCTTCGCATGGAATGTTCCTTTGGTATCTCTAATTTTCTTGAAGAGATCTCTAGTCTTTCCCATTCTGTTGTTATTCTCCATTTCTTTGCATTGATCAGAGTAAGGCTTTCTTATCTCTCCTTGCTATTCTTTGGAACTCGGCATTCAAATGGTGCAGGCTGTGACGGACCATGCAGAAGCATGGCCATGAGGAGCTATCTCTCGCCCAAGGTCAGAGGTAGTGGCTGAGGGGAGCCACCCCATGTCCGAGGCCAGGGGCAGCGGCCGAGAGGAGCTACCTCATGCCTGAGGTCAGGGGAGGTGGCTGAGATGAGCTACCCCATGCCCAAGGTCAGGGGCTGTGGCCAAGAGAAGCAATCCCACGTCCACAGAGCAGCAGCTGCACGGGTGCAGGAGGACCGAGAGGAGCTACTCCACATTCAAGGTCAGGAGGGGCGGCCTGAGGAGATACCCATTGTCCAAGGTAAGGAGGAGTGGCTGTGCTTTGCTGGAGCAGCTGTAAAGAGATACCCCACGTCCAAGGTAAGAGAAACTCAAATAAGATGGTAGGTGTTGTGAGAGGGCATCAAAGGGCAGACACTGAAATCATAATCACAGAAAACTAGCCAATCTGATCACATGGACCATAACCTTGTCTAACTCAATGAAACTAAGCCATGACGTGTGGAGCCACCCAAGACGGACGGGTCATGGTGGACAGGTCTGACAGAATGTAGTCCACTGGAGAAGGGAATGGCAAACCACTTCAGTATTCTTGCCTTGAGGACCCCATGAACAGTATGAAAAGGCAAAATGATAGGATACTGAAAGAGGAACTCCCCAGGTCGGTAGGTGTCCAATATCCTACTGGAGTTCAGTGGAGAAATAACTCCAGAAAGAATGAAGGGATGGAGCCAAAGCAAAAACAGTACCCAGTTGTGGATGTGACTGGTGATAGAAGCAAGGTCCAATGCTGTAAAGAGCAATATCGCATAGGAACCTGGAATGTTAGGTCCTTGAATCAAGGCAAATTGGAAGTGGTCAAACAGGATGTGGCAAGAGTGAATGTCGACATTCTAGGAATCAGCAAATTATAATGGACAGGAATGGGTGAATTTAACTCAGATGACCATTATATCTACTACTGTGGGCAGGAACCGCTTAAAAGAAATGGAGTAGCCATCATGGTCAACAATCGAGTCCAAAATATGGTACTTGGATGCAATCTCAGAAAGTGTAGGGAAATACAATGCTCTGACTCTGGAATTTGGGTCCTCAGGGCAAACCTGGAAGTCTCACATCTTTGAGTCTATACAGTTTGTGATACACAGAGGCCTGATAAAACACTCTCTGTTGATGCCTTACCTTCCTGGATGGAACATAATTTTCCCAGCTTTTTGTGTGCTCAGAGTCACAAACGGCTTGAAAAGGCTTGTTAGAAGTAATTTTTCAGTAGCAACTTCCCCTGATGTTGTGACCTTAGGGAAGACCGCCACACCCACAGGAAAAGGCAAAGGATCATCCAGACGTCTGCTCAATCACGTTTTCTTGATAGGAGCAATCCATTCAACCTAACTGTCTAGAATGCTCATGGATACTCTTCCTACACACCCTATGTTTGAACCTGGATACTGGACCTTGGCAGCAAAATTTCCATTGTTTTCTCAGTTGGCCCTAAAACGGTTAAACCTAGTTACTGCCTGAAAATGCATCTAATTGCTGTTTTCTTACTTCTGACAGTGATAGTGTTGGTGCACCCTTTGGGATTTATGAATCAAGCAGGAGGCTCTCCACTCCAAGCCACTGGCCCATTTCCAGGGAGATGTCATCTCATCTAGGTTAGCACAATATGTCACCCAGCACTCTGAGACACACTCTTGCAGCATGAATTTTATGGTCAGATCTGGTTTGACCTAGGAATGTGTTTACAAATCTCAGAAAGTGGTGGGAAACACACTGCCCTGACTCTGGTATTTAGGTCCTCTGGGAAACTTGGAGGACTCACATGTTTGAATCTAGACAGTTCATGACAGGTAGAGGCCTGATAACATATTCTCTCGAGATGCCTTTCCTTCCTCAAAGGAATATAGCTTTCTCAACATTCTGTGTGCTGAGTGTCACACACTCCTTGAAAACGCTTGTTGGAGGTCATTTTTCATTAGCAATTTCCCCTGGAGGTGTGACTGTAGGGAAGGCGCCACACTCACAGGTAAGTTCAAAAGCACTTCCAAACATCTGTTCAATCACGTTTTCTTGGTGGGGCCATTCATCAACGTAAGTCTATTTAGAAAATCCGTGGACACTGCGGGGAAACACCTATGTTTGAATCTGGATACCAGACGTTGGTGTTAAAATATGCATTTTTCTCTCACTTGGCCCTAAAAGAGTGCCGCCGAGCAACTGCTTGAAATTCCATCTGAATGTTGTTTTCTTCCTTCTGACAATGCTAGCTTTGGTTCACCCTTTGGGATTTTTGAAGCATGTGAATGACTTGCAACTCCTAGCTGCAGGCCCATTTCCAGTGGAATGACACCTCATCTATGTGACCACAGTATTTCACCCAGCACAGTCTGATACACTCCCTCAGCATCCTTCCTTAGGAGCAGACCTGGTATGCGCTAGGAATGCATTTAGAAGTCTCAGAAAGTGCAGCAAGACACACTGTCCTGACTCTGGAACTTAGGTCGTTTAATCAGGCCTGAGCTCTCACATCTTAGAAGCTGAACAGTTCCTGCTATAAAAAACACACTCTCTGTTGATGCCTTTCCTTCATTGAAGGAACATAACTTTCCCAATGTACTGTGTGCTGAGAGTCACACACTGCTTGAAAACATTTGCTTGGAGTTCATTTTTCAGTGGCAATTTCCCCTGAGACTGTGACAGTAGGGAAGCGCCCGCAATCACAAGACAAGCAAGCATCCAAATACCTGTTCCATCACGTTTTCTCTGTTAGAGAGGTCCAGTGAACCCAGGTCTATCTGGAAAAGTTTGGATCCTGTGGGGTCACATCCTGAGTGTGAACCTGAATACAGGACAAAATTCACCTTTTTCTCTCAGTTGGCCCTAAAATGGTTTGGCATAGCCACTGCTTAAATATCCATCCAGTACTTGTTTTCTTATTTCTGACAGTGACAGATATGGTTCACCCATGTAATTTCTGAAGCAAGCAGTGTGCTTGCCACTTCTATCTGGTGGTCCCTTTCCTGTGAAATGTAACATAATATAGGTAGCACCACATGGCACCCAGCTCTCTCAGACACACTCTGACAGCCTGTTTCCTCCTTGGCAGTCCTGGTATGACCTAGGAATGTATTTACAAGGCTCAGAGATTGTATGGAAACATATCCCCTGACTCGGGATGTTAGGTCATCTGGGCAAGACTGGAGGTCTCACGTCTTACAATCTAGACAGTTCCTAATAGATAGAGGCCTGGAAACACACTCTCTGGTGACGCCTTTCCTTACTCAAAGGGCCATTGCTTTCCCAACATTTTAGGGCCAACCTAGAGGAAAATGCGAAATTTGCCACCAAGGTCCATTACCCAGGTTCACACGCAGGATGTGTCCCCACAGCACTGAACAATTTTCAAGACAGACCTAGGCTAACCCTAACCCTAACCCTAACCCTAGGATCTCTCCTACAGAGAAACATGATGGAACAGACGTTTGGATGATGTTTTGCCTTTTCCTGTGAGTGTGGTGGGCTTCCCTATGGTCAAACCATCAAGGGAAATTGCTACTGAAAAACAACTTCCAGGCAAGCATTTTCAAGCAGTATGTGACTCTCAGCACACAGAATGCTGGGAAAGCTACGTTCATTTGAGGAAGGAAAGGCATCAATAGAGAGTGTGTTTTCAGGCCTCTATCTATTAGGATCTGTCTATATTCTAAGATGTGAGATCTCCAGGCTTGTCCAGAGGACCCATCTTCCAGAGTCTGGGCAGTGTTTCCCTGCAAATTTTGAGCCTTGTAAGCACATTCCAAGATCACTCAGGAATGTCCATGATGAAACAGGCGATGGAAGAGTGTCCGTGTGTGCTGTGTGTCATTCTGCCCTTACCAAATGAACTGACATTCCACTGGAAATGGGCCAGGGACTAGGAGTTATGAACCGCCTGTTGCTTCAGAAATCCAGAAAGCTGGAACAAAGCTATCATTGTCAGAAGTAAGAAAACAGATATTAAATGAACTTTCAAGCAGTTGTTAGGCCACAACGTTTTAAGCCCAATGGAGAGGATAATGCAAATTTTGCCACCAAGATCTGCTATCAAGATTCACATTCATGATGTGTCCCTGCAGTATCCAAGAATTTTCCAGATAGGACTAGGCTCACTATATCTCACCTACAGAGCAAACGTGATGGAACAGACATTTGAATGTGGTTCCCTTTTACTGTGTTTGTGGGGCTTTCCCTCCAGTCACATCTTCAGGGGAAATTCTTAGTGATAAATGACCTCCAAGCAAGTGTGTGACACTCAGGAAGCAGAATGTTGGGAAAACAATGTTCCTTCAAGGAAAGACAGGCATCAGCAGAGAATGAATTTTCAGTCCTTTATCTATCAAGAATTGTCTAGATTTCTAAGATGTGAGACCTCCAGTCTTACCCTGAGGACCTAACTTGCAGAGTCAGGGCAGTGTGTTTCCCTGCACTAACCCAGGCTTTTAACCACCTTCCTACATCATCCCAGAACTGCCCATGAGGAAACAGGCTGCAGGAATGTGTTCAGACTGCAGGGTGCCATGCTGTTGTTACCCAGGTGAGGTGACATTCCATTGCAAATAGGCCATCAGCAGCACTTGCGAGCTGCCTTCTTGCTTCTGAAATCCCAAAGGTGGGTCAAAAGTGACCACTGTTAGAAATTAAAAAAAAAAAAAAAGCAATTGTATGGATTTTCTAGCAGTTGCAAATTTGACCATCAAGTTCCGGTATCCACTGTCAGACTCAGGAGGTGTCTCTGCTGTATCTACCCATATTTCACAAAGACCTAGGCTCACTGGCTGCTCTGATAGAGAAAATGTGATGGAACAGATGTTTGGATCTTGGATTGCCTTACCCTGTGAGTGTAGAGGACATCCTTACTGTCACAACATCACAAGAAATTGCTACTGAAAAATGACCTGCAAGCAAACGGTTTCAAGCAATGTGTGACTCTCAGTTCACAGAATACTGGGAAAGTACTGTTTCTTCGAGGAAGGAAGGGTATCAACAGAGAGTGTGTTTTCAGGCCTCTATCTATGAAGAACTGTCTTGATTCTAACAAGAGCCCTCCAGCCTTCCCAGAGAACGGAACTTCCAGAGTCAGGGCAGTGTCTTCCTTGCCCTTTTAATGCTTTGTAAACATATTCCTAGGTCACACTGGGACTGTCCATGAGGACACAGACTGTGGGCGTGTGTCTGAGTATACAGAGGGGCCATTATGTGCTTACTTAGATAAGGTGACATTCCACTGGAAATAGGCCCATGACTAGGAGTGGTGATCTCCTTGCTTGCTTCAGAAATCCCAAAGGGTGAACCAAAGTTATTGCTCTTCAAAGTAAGAAAACAGCAATTAGATGGATTTTCAAGCAGGTGCCAGGCCACACAGTTTTAGGACAAACCGAAAGAGAAATGTGAATTGTGCCACCAGTTCCAGTATCCAGGTTCACACTTAGGATGTGGTCCTGCAGTATACACGATTTTCCAGACAGACCTAGGCTCTCTGGATCACTCCTAGAGACAAAATGTGATGCAACAGAAGTTTGGATGTTGGTTTGCCTTTTCCAGTGAGTGTGGGGGCCTTCCCTAAGGTTACACTGTCAGAGGAAGTTTCTACTGAAAAATGACCTCCAAAGAGCGTTCTCAAGCAGTGTGTGATCCCCAGCACAGAGAATGCAGGGAAAAGTATGTTTCTTCAAGGAAGAAAAGGCATCAACAGAGAGTGTGTTATTAGGCCTATATCTATTAGGAACTGTCTAGAATCTAACATTGACCTCCAGGCTTGTCCAGGGGACCTAACTACCAGAGTCAAGGCACTATTTTTCCTACACCTTCCAAGCCTCCCAAAGACATCCTAGCTCATATAGGGATGGCCCATGAGGAAACAGACTGTAGGAGAGTGTCTGAGATTGTATGGTACCAATACTGTGCTTACCTAGATGAGATGACATTCCTCTGGGAATGGGCCAGAGGGTAGGAGTGGTGAGTCGCCTGCTTGATTCAGAAATCCCAAAGGATGGACCAAAGCTATCATTGTCAAAAGGAAGAAAACAGCAATTGGATGGATTTCCAAGCAGTTGCAAGGCCGTAGCATTTTCCCAAATCAAGAGAAAAAATATTATTTTTGCCCCAAAAATCCGGTATCCATGTCCAGACTCAGGATGTCTCCATGCAGTATCCACAAAGTTTCCAGACAGAACTAGTCTCAGTGGATCGATCCTACTGAGAAAATGTGATGGAACAGACGTTTGAATGCTAATTTGTCTTTCTCTAAAAATGGAGAGTGTGGCATCCCCATGGTCACACCATCAGGGGAAAGTGCTACTGAAAAATGACCTCCATGCCAGCATATTCAAGTCGTGTGTGTCTCTCTGCACACAAAATGTTTGGAAAGTTATGTTCCTTCAAGAAAAGAAATGCATCAACAGAGAGTGCTTTCAGCCCTCTATCTATCAGGAGCTGTCTACATTCTAAGTCGTGAGACCTTCAGTCTTTCCTAGGGATCCTAACACCCAGAGTCAGGGCAGTGTGTTTCCATGAACTTTTCAAGCCTTGTAAACACTTTCCAAGTATATACTGGGACTGCTCCTGAAGAAACAGGCTGCACGAGTGTATCCGAGTGTGTTGGGCAGCATACTGTGCTTACCTGCATGAGGTGCCAGTACAATGGAAATCAGTTAGTGGCTGGAGTGGTGAGCAACCTGCTTGCTTCAGAAATTCCAAAGGGTGGACAAATCTATCACTGTCAAAAGTAAGAAAACAGCAATTGGATGGATTTTCAAGGATTTGCTACACTGCACCATTTTAGAACCAATGTGGTCCCAAAATGAGTGTGGGAGATGAAAATGAGAATTTTGCCACCAAGTTCATATATACAAGTTCACACTCATGATGTGTCCCCACAATACCCACGAATTCTCCAGACAGACCTAGGCTCACTTGATCGCACCTAAAGACAAAATGTTATGGAGTACACGTTTGGATGTTGGTTTGCCTTTCCCAGTGAGTGTGGGAGCCTTCCCTACCATTGCACCTTCAGGGGAATTTTCTACTGACCAATGGCCTACAAGCAAGTGTTTTCAAGCACCGTGTGTCTCTCAGCACACAGAGTGTTGGGAAAGCTATGTTTCTTCGAGGACGGAAAGGCATCCATACGGAGTGTATTTTTAGGCCTCTATCTATCAGGAACTGTCTAGAACTCAAGGCATGAGACTTCAAGGCTTTCCCAGGGTCCTAACTTCCAGTGTTAGGGTACTGTGTTTCCCTGCACCTTCCAAGGCTTTAAACACATTCCTTATTCAAACTGGGCCTGCCCATGAGGAAACAGGATGCAGGAGTATGTCTGAGAGGGCTGGGTGCCATACAGTGCTTAACTAGATGAGGTGACATTACACTGGAAATGGGCCAGCAGATAGGAGTAGTGAGCCGCCTGCTTGCTTTAGAAACCTCAAAGGTTTGGCCAATGTTATCACTGTCATTATTAGGAAGAGACCAATTGGATGAATCTTCAGGCAGTTGCTAAGGCCGCACTCTTTTAGATCCAACCGACAAAATTTGCTAATTTTGCCAACAGATTCAAGGATGCAGATTCACACTCAGTATGTGTCCCTGTAGTATCCAAGAATTTTCCAGACAGGCAGAGGATCATTGGATCTCTCCTAAAGAGAAAACTTTATAGAATAGACATTTGGTTGGTTGTTTTCTTTTTCCTGTGAGTTTGGGGGTCTTCCCTACAGTAACACAGTCATGGGAAATTGTTACTGAAAAATCACCTTCAAGCAAGGATGTTCAACTCTCATCACACAGAAATCTGGGATAACTATGTTACTTAAATGCATGAAAGACATAAAAGTGGGTGTTTTTCAGGCATCTATCTGTCAGGAACTATCTAAAGTCTAAGATGTGAGAACTCCAGGTTTGCACACAGGGCCTAATTTCCAAAGTCATAGCCAGTATATTTCATTGCACTTTCAGAGCCTTATGAACACATTCCTGGCTCCTATTGGGTCTGATTCAGAGGAAACTGGCTGTGAAATTATCTAAGATTGCTGAGAGCCATACTGTTGTTACCTAGATTATTTGACATTTTAATGGAAATGATCCAGCTCGATGGGGTTGCAAGCCACCTGCTTGTGTCAGAAACCTGAAAGATTTGACCAAACCTATTGATGTCAGAAGTAGGAAAATATCAATTGGATGGATTTTCAGGCAGCTGCCAGCGCACATCCTGTTAGTGCCAAAAGAGAGACAATGCTAATTTTGCCAAGAAGGTCAAATATTCAGGTTCACAGTCAGTATGTTTCCCTTGCAGTATCCAAGAAATTTCCAGAGAGACCTGGGGCCATTGGATCCTTCTGACAGAGAAAAATTGATGGAAGAGACATTTTGATGTTTGCTTGCTTTTCCCTGTGAGTGTGGGAGCCTTCCCTAGTGTAACACACGTGAGGGGAAATTTTTACTTAAAAATGACTTCCAGGCAAGGGTTTCCACTTAGCGGGTTACTCTCAGCAAACAGAATGCTGGGACACCTGTGTTCACTCGTGGAATGAGCGGCAATGAATAGGGTGCTTTTCAGGCATCTCTCTATCCATGACTGCTGTCTGGATTCTAAGATGTGAGAAGACCACGCTTCCACAGATGCCCTAAATTCCAGAGACACAGCCAGTAAGTTTCCCTGAACTTTCCATGGTTCATGAGCACAGTACTCTATCTTACTGGGACACACCATGAGGAGAGAGTCTGGAGGAGTGTGTCTGACACAGCTGAGTGCCATACTGTTTCTAAGTAGTTTAATTGGCATTCCAATGGAAATGATCTTGCCACAAGGAGTTGCACGCTGCCTGCTTGCTTCAGCAATTCCAGTGTTTTGACCAAAGCTATTGCTGTCGTTAGTGGGAAAAGAGCAAGTGTACTGATTTTCAAGGAGTTGCTAAACCCCAGCCTACTGTGGCCAACACAGAGAAAATTCTAATTTGCCAACAAGGTCCAGAATCCAGGTTCACACTGAGCATGTGTCCAAGCACTATCCAAGAATTTTCCAGACAGACTTAGGATCACTGGATCCCTCCTACAGGGGACTTCACGGAACAGATGTTTTGACATTTGTTTACTTTTCTCTGTCAGTGTGGGGGCATTTCCCATGGTAACACAGGGGAGGGGAAATTGTTACTTCAAAATGACTTCCAGGCAAGAATTTCCAAGCAGTCTGTCACTCTCAGCAAACATAATGCTGTGACATCTGTGTTTCTTTGAGGAATGAAAGGCAAAAAATAAAAAGGAGTGTATTTCAGACATCTATCAGAAACTGTCTAGATTCTAAAATGTTAAAACTCCAGATTTGCACAGAGCACCTAATTTTCAGAGTCACAGCCAGTATGTTTGCTCACATTTCTGATACTAGCGAACCCATTCCTAGGTCATCCTGGGACTGTCTATGAAGAAACAGGCTGTAGGAGTGTGTCTGAGAGTGCTGAATGCCATCGAGTCTGGTTACCTAATGAGTTTACCTGCCATTGGAAATGATCCAGTGGCAAGGAATTGAAAGTCCCATGTTTGCTGCAGAAATCCAAGAGGTCTGACCAAAGATATTGCTGTCACAAGTAAGAAAACAGCAATTGGATGGATCTTCAGGCAGTTGCTACTCTGCACCATTTTAGGACCACCTGAAAGAAAATGCTGATTTAGCCAACAAGGTCCAGGATCCAGCTTCACACTCAGTATGTGTCCATGCACTACCCAAGCATTTTCCAGACAGACCTAGGATCACTGGATCTCTCCTACAGAGAAAACCTGATGGAACAAACGTTTGGATGCTAGTTTGCTTTTTCCCTGTGAGTGTGGGACCGTCCTGACTGTAACACAGTCAGGGGAAGTTCTTACTGAAAAATGAAGTCCAAGCAAGCATTTTAGAGCAGTGAGTTACTCTCAGCACACAGAATGCTAGGAAATCCATGTTCCTTTGATGAAAGAAAAACATAAAAGTAGAGTGTTTTTCATGCATCTGTCTATCAGGAACTGTCTAGATTGTAAGATGTCAGAACTCCAGGTTTGCACAGAGACCCTAATTTCCAGTCATAGCCAGTGTATTTTCCTGCACTTTCTGAGCCTTTTGAACACATTCCTAGCTCATATTGGGTCTGTCCCTCAAGAAAAAGGCTTAGGAAATTATATCTAAATGTGTTGAGTGTCATAATGTTGTTACCTTGATTAGTCGACAATCTATTGGAAATGATCCTGCCACAAGGTGTTGCAAGCTGCCTGTTTGCATAGAAATAGAAATAATTTGACCAAACTCATTTATGTTGTAAATAGGAAATTGTCAATTGGATGGATTCTCAGGTAGCTGTCAGCCCACACCCTTTTAATGCCAACAGAGAGAAAAGGTGAGTTTTGCCAACAAGGTTCAATATCCAGTTTCACACTCAGTATGTGTCCCTGCAGTGTCCAAGACTTTTCCAAACAGATCTTGGATCACTAGATCTCTCCTGCAGAGAAAACTTGATGGAACTTTTACTCTGAAGCAGGGTCAGTCTTGTTGAGGTGACTCCTTCCCCAAGGCCACAGCTGGGAGTCCTCACACCAAGGCCATAGAAGTGGGCCCCAGAACCAAGGTCACCTGTGAATCGGACTGGGCCCCCTTTGCAACTGTTGCCAAAAGCACCTGATCATCGCTAATGAGCTTCCTGACTCCCTACCAGGCAAGGATGCCCACTCCAGTAAACACCCTATGGTACCCCACCCAATCACCTAATATCAACCTTCCAGTAGGAATTTTCTTTGCCTTGAAACTGTAAAAATTGGCTCTTAACCCAGGAAATCAGTCAACTTTCCCTAGTCTGTCAGGTGGTTGGCCCCCTGAGCCCACAGTGCCCACTTTATCTCTGCTCTTTGTTCTTAATACAAACTCACTCCCTTCTGAAATGCTCTATGTCTGAACATTCTTTTCCAACTCGTACTCAGACGGCCTCAACAAGCCTCCCATCACCAGAGCCACTTTCCTAGATCACACTCACCACTTGCTTGTCCACTCCCAACTCAGAGCAGAAAGGCCCCCTCAGCCTGGTCCTTCCCTCTCACTTCCCGTGCCTGGTCGCCAGGGGCTCACACCGTCCCTGGGCAGGCTGTCTTCTGTGTCCTGCAGAGGCCTCTGTGGTGTCAGGTGAAGAAACAAGAGGCACCCATGAAACCTCCCACCCCAGCACAGCAACCAGTACCCACCTACTGAACTCTTCACTCTGGATGGGCCTGGGGGTGTTTCAGGGAACGTCCCCCAACATGTCCTTGTTCTCATCTAATTCCAGCACTGCCCACGTGAGAGTCACTAAGCTAATCTGTGATAACTGCACAGAGAGAATACTTGTTCACTCGCCCCTCCCAGGATACATGGTTCTTATGGGCAGGTGCCTCCCAGGATATGGGGCTCACCTGGGCAGGTATCCTGCAGGGCTCAGCACCCAGGAGCTGTTCACAGAGCCCTCACTGCAAAGAGCCCCCAGCTCCTCTGTTGGACAGATCTGGCCTTGAGACCCTCAGAGGAGGACCTGAGGTAACATACAGCAGCTTCAGGATAGTTTTGTGACCTTGGGCTTCACTGGTTGCAGCCTCCTTCCAGCAGGTTTTCCAGAGGGTCCCATAGCACCTGGGCACTGAGTCTGTCTCCACCCACCACCCATCCTCTCCCTGACCCCTGGGTCCCTCTCATTAGAAGAAGGCCTTCCTGAAATCCTCTCCCACTTATAGGTCAGATAAGAAGATGAGAAAACAAGTCAGAGCAGCAGCCCCATATCCATCCTGACCCAAAGGACCCACACCTGTTCCTGGAACCCTGGCCAGGACAACGAGGCCCATTTTCTGAAACCACAAGCCCAGGTGGGCAGATTGGCTGACCTGACTGGCCTGCCCTTTGGATGTGTGCCTGGGTTGAGGTCTATATAAACCCCCTCAAGTGCCTGCAGCTGTACCTGATGCTGTCTTTCTGCTTAGATCTTGCAGGGTTGGCTTGATAAGAGAGAGTGAGGGCCCATAGTGTTTCGGGGGATTGGGTCTGTGTTGGGCTCTGCTGGACCTTCTGCAGGAGGTGCTAAGCTGTCACTTCCTAAGGATGGGCTGTGTCACCTGTTCCTGCTGTTGGAAATCTTCTCAGGCAGAAATGAGGAAGCAAGAAAACAGGCAATGGGAGCAGCACAGGAGGAGTAACTCAGGTAGGAAAGTGCAGAGCTTCCAGATCACCCAGGCCAGGACCATTCTGCCTGACCTACAGGAGCCACGTCAGTAAGCATGCTGTCGCTGGAGTGGCTCCACTTTTCTCCAGCCTGTGAGGTCTTTGCACATATTCAAGTGTTTTATCTATGAAGGGTGGATGAGGTTCAGGAATGGCTAGCCTGGGGGTCAGCCAGCATTTACTTAGAGATGACTCCGTGTAGTCTCCCAGCTTCCCACTGAGGTCCCTCCTTGGGAGGGGAGGGGGTGGGGTATGTGCAAGGGCTGCTGGCTGGCTACACATGAGTAAGTCCCCATCCCTGACCATCTTCAGAATTGCTCATCCCTGAAGCAAGTGCCCTAATTGGGCTTTCACCTGTGCAACTGGTGGCTTCTTAATTAGCAATGTGGCCATTGATATTAAATGTCCTCCATCAAGACTGAGATGTTACACCACATGTACTGGTGTAAGAACCCGGGGAGGCGTGTGCACCCAGTACCCCTAGGCACAGGCTTCAGACTTGACCCCTCAACATTCTGGAGCCCAGCCACTGCTTTAGCATTTCTGAGGGTCCAGAGCTGATTTTAAGGGTTCTGTAATCCACCCTTCATCTGCTTTAATGAGACCCACATTTCTAGGATCCTACAGAGCAGGGTCTGTGTGGCTGCTCTGTGGCTTCTCTAACATGATCACATGCTAGGTGGTTTAAAACAACAGGAGTTCATCCTCTCTCAGTCCTGGAGACCAGACACCGGAAATCAAGGTGGCACAGGGCTGAGGTCCCTCCAGAGGCTCCAGGACAGGATCATTCCTGCCTTTTCCAACTTCAGGGGCTCCAGGGGTCCCTGGGCTTGTGGCCCCCTCCCTCCCATCTCTGCCTCTGCCTTTAAGAGGCTTCCCCTTTGTGTCCTCTTTCGTCTCTTTGAAGGAGTCTGTCAGTTGGATTGAAGGTCACCCTAACCCTAGATAACCTTACCTTGCTATCCTTAACTACATCTACAAAGACTCTTTTCCCAGATACGGCCCTGTTCTGGGGGGACACATCTTTGTTGGCCAACATTTACCCCATTCTCTCTCTGTCAAATAACCCTCATTTTAGGAGATCACCACATGCCCATAAAGACGGGCACAGAGAGCGGCCACACACATGGAGAGAATGAGGCCCTTGGAGTCACCTGGAACGGATGAAGACCTGGCTTCATCAGGTGAGGGGAATCACAGGGAGGAGAGGAGGATGGTCTTGTTTAGGCTTCAAAAAGACCACGTTGGGGTGGGATGTGAGATGCACAATGGGGGCGGGGAGCTTCATCAGGGCCTGAGGGGGAGGTTAGGCTTGGGCCAGGGCCATGGGTATAGAGGGGACTTAGTGTGGGGGTTGGTCATACACCCAGAAGGAAGAGCTCACAGTCACTGGGGCACAAGGACCTGGGAACCTGGGAGGGCTTCATCTTTCTGAACCTGAAGAGGAAACGTTAAAATTTTACATCACCTCCTGCTCCTTCTGCCTCTGTAACTCAGCTTGCTCCTTGCAAAGTCTGGATCATGTAGGTCACGCAATCTCAGAAAGTGGGGACTTAGAATACTCGGAGCTGGAGCTTATCTCCCTTGTCCTTGCCCTGGCCCCTGCAAACCTTCTTGATCATGCCTATTCATGATAATGAGGAGCCCGCCCCCCTGACACTCTCCTCACCCCAGGGGGAACTCCCCACTCTGCTGGAGCACCTGGCTGTTGGTGGCCACTGACAGCACTCTGGTCTCCTCAGGACCCAGCTTCAGGATACTCTGAGGTTCAGGTCAGGCAGATGGAATCTGGTCTTCTCAGAACCCACTGGGGCTTCGGTTTGGGGGCATTGTGGGGTTTAGTTCAGGTTGATGGAATCTGGTCTCCTCAGGACCTGCTGGGTGTTCAGCTTTGGGACATTGTGGGGTTCAGTTCAGGCTGACAGGAGATGGGTCACCACAAGACCCATGTGGTTTCAGCTTTGGGGCATTGTGGGGTTCAATTCAGGCTGATAGAATTTGATCTCCTCAGGACCTTATGGGGGTTCAGCTTTGTGACATTGTGGGGTTCAGTTCAGGCTGACAGGAGATGGGTCACCACAGGATCCATTGTATTTTGGCTTTGGGGCATTATGGGGTTTAGTTTTGGCTGATGGAATCTAGTTTCCTCAGGACCCATGATCTCCTCAGAACCCATTGGTGCTTCAGCTTTGGGACATTGTGGGGTTCAGTTGAGTCTGACGGGAGTCTGGTTTCCTCAAGATTCCTGCAACGATGTGCTGCTGAAAGAAAAAGTGAGGAAAATTGGGAAGAAGCTTCTGTGTGTGGCTGTTGCTGAAAGTCTGTCTTAAGAGCACCCAAGACTGTTAGGGCTTGATGTGGAAAGTTGTGGGATTTTAGTCAGTTTTTGTCTGTAGTATAAGATGGTGTCCTATATTGTTCCTTGGTGTGTGGTTTCCATTTTTCCCAGCACGGTTTATTGAGGGGGGTGGGGGGGGACTGTCCTTTCCCGCGTATATATTTTTAGTTCCTTTCTTGTAAATTAATTACCATGCATCTGTAGGTTTACTTCTGAGCTCTCTTGACTATTTCTGTGCCAATTCCACACGTCTTCTGGTGACTTTAGGTACATACTCTAGATTGAAGTCAGGGATAGACATGCCACCAGCCTGTTCTGCTTTCTCAGGATCCCTTTGGCTCTTCTGGTTCCTTTGTGGCTCCACACAGATGTAAAGATTGCTTTTGTTTCTGTGAAAAATGTCATTGAAATGTTGGCAGTGATTGCATGAATGTGTACGTTGCTTTGTTTAGAATGGATATTTTAATGGTATTTTCACCCATAAGCATGGGATATCTTTTTACTTGTATCCATTTAGTTTCTTTGATCATTGTCTTGTAGTTTTTAGCTTTCAGGTCTTTCAAGTCCTTGGTTAGATTTCTAGTTATGTGGGGGAGGGGATGCAATTGTAAAAGGAATTATTTTCTTAATTTCTCTTTCTGATAGTTCATTATTAGTGTAGAGAATCACAAATGATCTTGCAGTTCTGCTGACTTTCTTTTTTCTTTTTTTTGGCCCCACAGCTCGACATGTTGGATCTTAGTTCTCTGACCGAGGATCAAACCTGTACCCCCTGCAGTGGAAGTGCAGTCTTAACTACTGGACTGCCAGGCAAGTCTGTGAATTCGCTTTTTAGTTCTGACAGTTGCTTTGGTGTAGTGTTATGTGGCAAACTAGAATTAAGACATCTAATAGTTTCAGTTCCATCTGGTCATCCACAGCACCCAGGGCATGGTGTCTACTAATATACTCTTCCTATGGTGCCTTTTAATACCATGTGGACTAGTACAAGGCAATTAGCATCAAACTACTTTAGCTGAATTTAGTTAGGTTAACTCTTGGCCTCTATTGCAATGTTCGATGTCATCTCTGATTTTCTGGCATGTGACTTACATGGCTGTATTGAAAAGTAACTTACTTTCTAGTAAAATTTCAAACGTGTCTACTTTAAATAGTGGTACAAAGTTTTCTACATTCACACCAAATACCGCAATGTGTTTTACCCAAAACATGGTCACTTTCCCAGGGAACCAGCCCACAACCCCAAAATGGGGGATAATTATGGTTTCCACATTACAATCCTATCCATAGGACCAGTTCAACTTTCATCAGCTGCCCAAGCTTTGTGCAACTGTCTTTCTTCATTCTAATGCAGTTTTCTTTTTCTGGAGCCATCACTGGGGCTTTCCCTCATGTTAAAAACCTTCATGGATTTAAAGTGACAAGATGACTATGATCTGGGTGGCTTTTCAGTGTGGTTTCTTTCACTGAGAATGTTTTTAGTGCTTTTCCATGTTGTGCCATGTGTCATTTTTTTCACTGTGCTTACAAACATATAACAACATTTATTATTTGAGTCATTTGAAGTATGAACTTCTATAGCATTAACTGCACTCTCATTGTAAAAATTTCCCCACCATTCATCTCCAGAATCTTTCCCTTTTCCTGAAGTGACACTGTAACCATTAAATACTCATAACCCCCAATCCCTGGCCATCTTACTCTACTTGGAATTTGTCTTATATGGATATCTCATACTAGTGGAATCATAGAACATTTTTCCTTTTGTGTCAGGCTTGTTTCACTTCACCTAATGACTTGAAGTTTCATCTACATTATAGCATGTATGAGTTGTCTTGTTTTTAAAGGTTGAATCAGATCCCACTGTGTATATACTACATCGTGCTTATCCAGTCATCTGTTGAACACTTGTGCTGCTGCCACCTTTTGGTTACTATGAATAATGCTGCTATGAATATGGGGTTTGAATATCTGTTTCAGTATTTGGTTTTAAATATCTTGAGTGTATAACCTGGACCGGAATTGATGGATTCTATGTTAACTCTGTGTTTAAGTTTTTGTAAAGCCCCCTACTATTTTCTGAAGCTGTGGCATTATTTTACTATATTCCTTTATATGGCAGAGTAATGCATCTCATGGATGGAACTGCCCTATTTGCTCTTCCATTCACTTGTTGGTGGACATTTTCATTGTTTTTAACTTGGATTATCAAGAACACTGCTGCTGTAAATATTGGTGTACAAGTATATATTTGAGCACCTCTTTTAAATTCTTTGGATGTATATCTAGGAGTGGAGTTACCAAAACATATGATATTTCAGTTCAGTCACTCACTCATGTCCGACTCTTTGTGACCCCGTGGACTGCAGCACACCAGGCTCCCCTATCCATCACCAACTCCCAGAGCTTGCTCAAACTCATGTCTATCGAGTTGGTGATGCCATCAACCATCTCATCCTCTGTTATCCCCTTCTGTTCCTGCCTTCAATCTTTCCCAGCATCAGGGTCTTTTCCAATGAGTCAGTTCTTCACATTAGGTGGCCAAAGTATTGCAGTTTCAGCTTCAGCATCAGTCCTTCCAATGAATAGTCAGGGTTGATTTCCCTTAGGATTGACTTGTTGGATCTCCTTGCAGTCCAAGTGATGCTCAAGAGTCTTCTCCAACACCACAGTTCCAAAGCATCACTTCTTCGGTGCTCAGTTTTCTTTGTAGTCCAGCTGTAACGTCTATACATGACTATTGGAACAACCATAGCTTTGAGTACATGGACCTTTGTTGGTAATGTCTCTGCTTTTTAATATGCTGTCTAGGTTGGTCATAACTTTTATTCCAAGGAGCAGGTGTCTTTTAATTTCATGGCTGCAGTCACCATCTTCAGTGATTTTTGAGTCCCCCCCCCCACAATAAATTCTGTCACCATTTCCATTGTTTTCCTATCTATTTGCCATGAAGTGATGGGGCCAGATGCCATGATCTTAGTTTTCTGAATACTGATTTTTAAGCCAACTTTTTCACTCTCCTCTTTCACTTTCATCAAGAGACTCTTTAGTTCTTCTTTGCTTTCTGCCATAAGAGTGGTGTCCTCTGTGTATCTGAAATTATTGATATTTCTCCTGGCAATTTTGATTCCAGCTTGTGCCTCATCCAGACCCGGGATTTCACATGATATACTCTGCATATAAGTTAAATAAGCAGGGTGCTGTACTCCTTTCCTGATTTGGAACCAGTCCATTGTTCCATGTCTAGTTCTAATTGTTGCTTCTTCACCTGCATACAGATTTCTCAGGAGGCAGGTAAGGCAGTCTGGTATTCCCATACCTTTCAGAATTTTCCACAGTTTGTGGTGATCTGCAGAGTCAAAGGCTTTGGCATTGTTAACAAAGCAGAAGTAAATATTTTTCTGGATGTTTTTCTCTCTTGCTCTTTCAGTGATGCAACGGGTGTTGGCAATTTGATCTCTGGTCCCTCTGTCTTTTCTAAATCCAGCTTGAACATCTAGAAATTCATGGTTCACTTACTGTTGAAGCCTGGCTTGGAGAAATTTGATCATTACTTTGTTAACATGTGAGATGAGTGCAACTGTGTGGCAGTTGGAACATTCTTTGGCTTTGCCTTTCTTTGGGATTGGAATGAAAACTGACCTTTTCCAGTCCTGTGGCCACTACTGAGTGATATAATTACATTTTTATGTTTTCGAGAAAATGCTTGTTTTGGACACATTGATTGCACCATTTTACCTCTCCACAAGTAAAGTTTTGAGTTTCAATTTCGAACATTTTCGCCAACATTTGTTATTTGTCTTTATTGTTGATTTTCCTCACGTCCATCCTGAGTGCCTTATTAAGGAGGAAGTCATAATGCAGGACCCACATTTGAGGAGAGGAGAGTTAGCTTCATATACTTGATGGACAGCTGAGTCTGTATCAATTATTTAGAATCTTTCTGTGTGAGATTTTTATTCAACATTACTCATAAAACCTAATTTTTACTTTTTACCAGTTTGGACACCTGAAAATTATTTTAAACTTTTGGGAGCTTCCCTGGTGGCTCAGCCTGTAAAAGCATATGCTTGCAATGCAGGATACCTGGGTTCAATCCCTGGGTGGGGAAGATCCCCTGGAGAAGGAAATGGCAACCCACTCCAGTACTCTTGCCTGGAAAATTTCATGAATGGAGGCGCCTCATAGCTTACAGTCCATGGGGTTGCAAAGAGTCAGACACGACTGAGCAACTTCACTTTCACTTTCTTTTGGCTATAATCCAGCCAATTAGACTGCTTAGTTCATTCTAGCTTTGGCTATTGAGAGCTTTTTCCATACTCTCCTGCTTTTATTTTACATAATTCAGCTTTTATGGGGCTTTTTGGTCCTTCTTTCTCACATTTTAAGATTATGCTGCTTTACATATTTATTGTCTCAGTCCTAGTATCAGACACATATTTAAAGAGTCCTTGTCCCTTTTTGTTAGAGCATATTAATAAAAACTTGTATGTGGGAACTTAATAATTTCAGCAGACAATGCATGGAAATACACATGCATGTATCCAGACTATGCATACAGACGGTTATGAAGATTTTCACATGGAGTTATATGTTTCTGCATTAGGCTAAAGATAGTTTATAATGATGTCTCCAACCTGATCTCTTATGACACAGGTATTATAACCTTCTCCTTTTGTCTGCCTGTAACTTCCCACTCCAATGGTAAGAAACCTGGCTTCCACTACTCATCACTTACCAAATTCAGGGCTTGCTCCTTCAATAACTGATATGGTAGTTTCAGTCCTGTTAGCTACAAACCCCCGTGGAAAGAACTTACAGAGCCCATTGTTTATGTATGGTACATTTGCCTTTGGCCTGCAGATTCCATTCATTTACACAGTGAACTTAGGTCAGATAATTTTGTCCTAAGAGTGAGAGTGGCCTTTTAAAATTTTTCTTCTTCCTTTTAAATCTTTTGGCTGTGCCGCGTCATGTGGGGTTTTAGGTCCCTGACCAGGAATTGAACCCATATTTCCTGCACTGGCAACGTGGAGTCTTAACCACTGGGCCCCTAGGGAAGTCTGAAGCTTTTCATTTATTTCTCAATCTGTTATATTCTTTGTTAAATTCTGCATTCCAGTCTTTAGCACTCCATACCATAAATAAATAAATGTGAATAGGTAATAAATTACTTGTGTTCTGAAAACAGAAATCTATGTGCTTAGACAAATGCATAGTGGCAGGTATTCCTCACTAAAGTACCATGTGAAATATTTCAACCATATATTCCATAAACTCTTTATCATGTCTGTTTTACCTTTGCTAGAATGTCTTATACGATCATACAGTGTGTAGCACTTGAGGCTGGATTCCCTCACTCAGTAATGTAAGTGTTAGATTCATGCTTTCCTTTATTTTTATTTTAAATTGGTCTGTGGTTCATTCCTCTATATCTCTGAATGCTATTTTATTGCATTAGATGAGAGGAAAGATAATTTTCCCCCTAGCCTCAATGTTCTTCACTGAGATGTTCATAATGAAAGGAAGATGGATTGGAGAAAAACAATCAGAAGTTTAATATATGACATGCATACCTCCTATATAGTTGAAAGATACCTGGGAAAACTGTCACTTTCTGAAATGGTCCAAGACTTTACCTTAAATGCTATCATCAGCTAAGAATGAAAGAAGGAGGTTAAGGAATGGAAGAAGCTATTTAAGGGAGATTATTAGGTGAAGCACAGTAAACAAAGACATGGTGGTATGCAGATTAACTTCCAGGTCCATTCCATAGACCTTCTTGATATTTAGTCAAGTCATTTAGTGATATCAAGTCAGTCTTGATACTTAGTCCATTCTTGATATTTAGCCATCCTCTATTTCCTGGTCCAGACAGGGACACGTCCTTAAAGATGGAGATATCCTTAACAAATGTAAGTCTACTTCATAAAATGGAATTTCGACTTGGTTTTCAAAGATCCTCCTGGGGCGGCTGTTTGTTTTTTTCTTTTGTTTTGTTTTTTTTTTTTTTTTAATTAATCAGTCCAAAATAACCCTTTTGTCAAATGTGCATATTTTGGGTGTGCTTTTTGTGCTCCCCTTGAAATGTGCATTCAGGGGAGGAGTGTCACCCTGGAGACTGTTGATATGTGACCCCATGGACAGGGACTGGGTTGGTCACCCTGAAGAATGTGGATATGTGACCCCAGGGGAATGGTCAGAAGGAATTCACCCTGGAGACTGTGGAATTGTGAGCCCAGTTGCAAGGCTTGGGAAGGGGTCACCGTGGAGACTGTGGATGTGTGACTCCAGATACAGTGTCTGGGAGGGATCACCCAGGGGACTGTAGATATGTGATCCTAGATATAGGGTTTGGGAGAATGTCACCCTGCAGACTGTGGACATGTGACCCCAGGTGCATGGTCCAGTGTGTTGTGATCACCCTGGAGATTGTGGAAGCGTGACCACAGGTACTGGGTCTGGGAAGTGGCGTCATCCTGGAGATGTGCACATGTGATTACAGACACAGGATATTTCAGGTGGAGTCACCTTGGAAACTGGAGGAGTGACCCCAGGTGCAGGGTCTGGGGTGAGGTTCAGTGACGTCAGGACTCTTGTCTTGTTGGGAGAGACACATCAGGATTCTCCTCGAGATGTTGCAATGCAATACGGACGCCTCTCAAGGTGAGGGGGGAGACCAAGTTTGCCTTTGCAGTTGCCAGAGCAATACTGTGACTCCTGTCAGTTTTCAAGAGGAGACAGGTTTCATCTCCTTTTGAAGCATTGAACTCCACGTGCCTCTCGTGTTGTCAAAGGGATGTGAGGCCTCCTGTCAAAATGAGGCGGGGAACTAGGGCATTCTCTAGGGTCTCCACAGGGGATTCAGACGTCCCTTCCTCTTATGAGATGAAAGACGAACCTGCATTCAAGTCACTGCAGGGAAATCCGGCCTTATTTCAAACCAGGGCATCTTGGTGTCCATTCCACGTGAGGCAGCAAACTCAGGGTCCCTCTCACATATCTATAGCTGAGAGAAGCCTCCTCTTTAGGTGTTGTTTAAACCTGGCATTCCTCTTGAGTCAAAGCCAGGAAATCAGGTCTCATCTCGAGATGATTTGAGGTACACGGAGCTGTTTTCTAGTTGCTGTGCTGAACAGGGTGTTCCTCTATACTTAGGACAGTGTTTTCAGGGAATCTCTGGAGTTGCCTAAAGGAAGTCAAGCCACATGTCGTGTTTGATGGGGAACGCCAGATGGCTCTGGAGCCAATGAAGGGGAATCTGGCCTCATCTTGAGTTGATTTGGAGTACACGGAGTGCTTTCATGTTGCTGCGGGGACCTCAGGGTCCCTCTAGACTTGTATCAGTGTTCTTGGGGACTCTCTAGAGTTCCATCAAGGACGTCAAGGCTCCTTTCATGTTTGATGGGGAACACGGACTTGCTCTGCACTCAATGCAGGGGAATCTGATCTCATCTCTCATTGAGTGGGAAGTCTCATGGTTTTTCTCGAGTTGCGGAGGGAACCTGGGGTATATTCTTGAGTGACGACAGGGATGGACTCTTAAAACTCCTGTTTGTTCAATGATGTCAGGACGCCTGTCTAGTTGTGAGGGTCACCTCGGGATTCTCCTTGAAACTTGGTTGGACAATAGGGATGCCTCTCGAGATGAGTAGGGAAACCCACTGTCACTTTCAAGTTGTTACAGGAATACTGGGATTCCTTCAATTTTCAAGAGGAGTCAGTCATCGTCTACTTTTGAAGCATTGAACTCCGTGTTCCTCTCGAGTTGTCAAAGGGATGTGAGACCTCCTGTGGAAATGAGGTGGGGAACTAGGGCTTTCTCTAGGGTCTCCACAGGGGATTCAGACATCCCTTCATCTTTTGAGATGAAAGACAAGCCTGCATTCATGTCACTGCAGGGAAATCCGGCCTTATGTCGAGTCACGGCATCTCGGTGTCCATTCCACTTGAGGCAGCAAACTCAGGGTCCCTCTCACGTACCTATAGCTGAGAGAAGCTTCCCCGTGAGGGGGTTCTGGAAAGTTGGCATTCCTCTTGATTCGAAGCCAGGGAATCAACTCTCATCTCGAGATGATTTGAGGTACACGGAGCTGTTTTCTAATTGCTGTGCTGAACGTGGTGTTCCTCTATACTTAGGACAGTGTTTTCAGGGAATCTCTGGAGTTGCCTAAAGGAAGTCAAGCCACTTGTGTTTGATGGGGAATGCCGGATGGCTCTGGAGCCAATATAGTGTAATCTGGCCTCATCTCACGTTGATTTGCAGTACACTGAGCACTTTCGTGTTGCTGCGGTGACCTCAGGGTCACTCTAGACTTGTATCAGTGTTCTTGGGGACTCTCTGGAGTTCCATCAAGGAAGTCAAGGCTCCTTTCATGTTTGATGGTGCACATGGAATTGCTCTGCACGCAATGCAGTGGAATTTGATCTCATCTCTCTTCGAGTGGAAAGTCTCATGGACTTTCTCGCGTTGCGGAAGGAACCTGGGTTATATTCTCGAGTGACGAAGGGGATGGCCCCTCATAACGCGTATTTGTTCAGCGACATCAGGCCTCCAGTCTCGTTGCGAGGGACAACTCGAGATTCACTTCGAGACTTGGCAAGTCAATAAGGAGGACACCTCTCGAGGTGAGGCGGGAGACCCAGTGTCCTTTCAAGTTGCCACAGGGATACTGGGATTCCTGTCAATTTTCAAGAGGACTCAGTCATCGTCTACTTTTGAAGCATTGAATTCCACTTTCCATTCGTGTTGTCAAAGGGATGTGAGGCCACATGTCAAGATGAGGTGGGGAAATAGAGCTTTCTATAGGGTCTTCAAGGGGATTCAGGAATCCCTTCATCTGATGAGATGAAAGATGAGCCTGCACTCAAGTCACTGCAGGGAATTCCGGCCTTATTTCGAGTCAGGGCATCTCGGTGTCCATTACACTTGAGGCAGCAAACTCAGGGTCCCTCTCACATACCTAGAGCTGAGAAAAGCCTCCGCTTGAGCTGCTGTGGAAAGTGGGCATTCCTCTTGATTCGAAGCCAGGAAATCAGCTCTCATCTCGAAATGATTTGGGGTACACGGAGCTTTTCTCGAGTTGCTGTGCTGAACTTGGTGTTCTTCTATACTTGGGACGGTGTTCTCAGGGAATCTCTGGAGTTGCCTAAAAGAAGTCAAGCCACTTGTCCTGCTTGATGAGGAATGCTGGATTGCTCTAGAGCCAATGCAGGGAAATCAGGCCTCACCTCAAGTTGATTTGAGGTAAACGGGGATATTTCGTGTTGCTGCGTTGACCTCAGGGTCCCACTAGACATGTGACAGAGTTATTGGGGACTATGTGGAGTTTCATCTAGGAAGTCAAGGCTCCTTTCGTGTTTGATGGGGAACACCGACTTGCTTTGCATGCAATGCAGGGGAATCAGGCCTCGTCTCACGGCGAGGGGGAATTCTCATGGTTTTCTCGAGTTGTGGCGGGAAACTGGGTTATATTCTCGAGTTACAGCTGGGATGGCCCTTCAAAACTTGTGTTGGTTCAGTGATATCAGGACTCCTGTCTAGTTGTGAGGGACACATCGAGATTCTCCTCGAAGCTTGGCAGGGCAATAGGGACGCCTCTCAATGTGAGAGGGGCAACCCAAGGTCCTTTCCAGTTGCCACAGGAATTTTGGGATTCCTATCAATTTTCAAGAGGAGGGAGCGATACTCCCCTTTTGAAGCATTTAAATCCACGTGCCTCTCGAGTTTCAAAAGGATGTGAGGCCTCCTGTTGAGATGAGCCGGGGAACTAGGGCTGTCTCTAGGGTCTCCACAGGGGATTCAGACATCCCTTCATCTTGTTTGATGAAAGACGAGCCTGCATTCAAGTCACTCCAGGGAATTCCGGCCTTATTATGAGTCAGGGCATCTCGGTGTTCATTCCACTTGAGGCAGCAAACTCAGGGTCCCTCTCACATACATATACCTGACAGAAGCCTCCTCGTCAGGTGCTTGTGTAAAGTTGACATCCCGGGTACACAGAGCTTTTCTCGAGTTTCTGTGCTGAACTTGGTGTTCCTCTAGTCTTGAGATGGTAGTCTCGGGTAATCTCTGGAGTAGCCTAACGGAAATCAAGCCACTTTGTGTGTCTGATGGGGAACGAGTGATGTCTCTGGAGACAATGCAGGGGAATCGGGTCTCATCTCGAGTTGATTTGAAGTACACGGTGCACTTTCATGTTGCTGCAGGGGACCTCAGGGTCTCTCTAGACTTGTGACAGTGTTCCTGGGGACTCTCTGGAGTTCCATCAAGGAAGTCAAGGCTCCTTTCGTGTTTGATGGGGAACACGGACTTGCTCTGAATGCAGTCCAGGGGAATCGGGCCTCATCTTGAGTTGATTTGGAGTACACGGAGCCCTTTCATGTTGCTGCGGGGACCTCAGGGTCCCTGTAGACTTCTGACAGTGTTTTTGGGGTCTCTCTGGAGGTCCTTCAAAGAAGTCAAGTCTCCTTTCCTTTTGATTGGGAACACGGACTTAACCTGCATACATTGCATGGGAACTGGGCCTCATCTTGCGGTGAGGAGAAAGTCTCATTGTTTTTCTGGAGTTGTGGAGGGAACCTGGTTATGTTCTAGAGTTACGGCGGGGATGGCCCTTCAAAACTCATGTTTGTTCAGCGATGTGTGAACTCCTGTCTAGTTGCGAGGGACACCTTGAGATTCTCCTCAAGGCTTGGCAGGACAATAGTGACGCCTCTCGAGGTGACGGGGGAGACCCAGTGTCCTTTCAAGTTGCAACAGACATACTGGGATTCCTGTCAATTTTCAAGAGGACTCAGTCATCGTCTCCTTATGAAGCATTGAATTCCGCATTTGACTCGTGTTGTCAAAGGGATGTAAGGTCACCTGTCGAGATGAGGTGGGGAAATAGGGCTTTGTCTAGGGTCTCCACAGGGGATTCAGACATCACTTCATCTTTTGAGATGAAAGACAAGCCTGCATTCAAGTCACTGCAGGGAAATCCAGCCTTATGTCGAGTCAGGGAATCTCGGTGTCCATTCCACTTGTGGCAGCAAATTCAGGGTCCCTCTCACATACCTATAGTTGAGAAAAGCATCCGCTTGAGCTGCTTGTGGAAAGTTGGCATTCCTCTTGAGTCGAAGCCAGGGAATCAGCTCTCATCTCGAAATGTTTTGGGGTACACGGAGCTTTTCTCGAGTTGCTGTGCTGAACTTGGTGTTCCTCTAGACTGGTGGTGGTATTCTCATAGAGTCTCTGGAGTTGCCTAAAAGAAGTCAAGCGACTTGTGCTCTTTGATGAGGAATGCAGGATTGTTCTGGAGCCAATGCAGGGAAATCAGACTTCATCTCGAGTTGATTTGTGGTACACGGGGCTCTGTCGTGTTGCTGCATTGATCTCAGGGTCCCTCTAGACATCTGACAGAGTTCTTGGGGACTATGGAGAGTTTCATCTAGGAAGTCAAGGCTCCTTTCGTGTTTGATGGGGAACACGGACTTGCTCTGCATGCAATGCAGGGGAATCGGGCCTCATCTCACGGTGAGGGGAAAGTCTCATTGTTTTTCTGGAGCTGTGGTGTGGAACCTGGGTTATATTCTCGAGTTACGGGAGAGTTGGCCCTTCAAAACTCGTGTTTGTTCAGCGACGTCAGGACTCCTGTCTAGTTCCGAGGGACACCTTAGGATTCTTCTCGAGGCTTGGCAGGACAATTGGGATGCCTCTCGAAGTGAGGCGGGACACCAGGTTTCCCTTTGCAGTTGCCAGAGCCATACTGTGACTCCTGTCAGTTTTCAAGAGGAGTCAGGCTTCGTCTCCTTTTGAAGCATTGAACTCCGCTTGCCTCTCATGTTGTCAAAGGGATGTGAGGCCTCCTGTCGAGATGAGGCTGGGAACTAGCGTATTCTCTAGGGTCTCCACAGGGGATTCAAACATCCCTTCATCTGTGAGATGAAAGACAATCCTGCATTCAAATCACTGCAGGGACATCCGGCCTTATTTCAAGTCAGGGCATCTCGGTGTCCATTCCACTTGAGGCAGCAAACTCAGGGTCCCACTCACGTACCTATAGCTGAGAGAAGCCTCCTCTTTAGGTGTTGTTTAAAGCTGGCATTCCTCTTGAGTCAAAGCCAGGGAATCAAGTCTCATCTCGAGATGATTTGAGGTACACGGAGCTGTTTTCTAGTTGCTGTGCTGAACGTGGTGTTCCTCTATACTCAGGACGTTGTTCTCGGGGAATCTCTGGAGTTGCTTAAAGGAAGTCAAGTCACTTGTCATGTTTGATGGGGAACGCCGGATGGCTCTGGAGCCAATGAAGGGGAATCTGGACTCATCTCGAGTTGATTTGGGGTACACCGAACTATTTCATGTTGCTGCGGTGACCTCAGGGTTCCTCTAGACATTTATCAGTGTTCTTGGGGACTCTCTGGAGTTTCATCAAGGAAGTCAAGGCTCCTTTCATGTTTGATGGGGAACATGGAATTGCTCTTCACTCAGTACAGGGGAATCTGATCTCATCTCTCATCGAGCGGGAAGTCTCATGGATTTTCTCGAGTTGTGGAGGGAACCTGGGTTATATTCTCAAGTGACGATGGGGATGGCCCGTCAAAACTCGTGTTTTTTCAGCTACGTCAGGACTCCTGTCTAGTTGCGATGGACAACTCGGGATTGTCCTCGAGTCTTGGCAGGGCAATAGGGATGCCTCTCGAGGTGAGGCGGGAGACCCAGTGTCCTTTCAAGTTGCCACACGGATACTGGGACTTCTGTCAATTTTCAAGAGGACTCAGTCATTGTCTACTTTTGAAGCACTGAACTCCGTGTTCTACTCGTGTTGTCAAAGGGATGTGAGGCCTCCTGTCGAGATGAGGCGGGGAACTAGGGCTTTCTCTAGGGTCTTCATAGGGGATTCAGATATTCCTTCATCTTTTGAGATGAAGGATGAGCCGGCATTCAAGTCACTGCAGGGAATTCCGGCCTTATTTCGAGTCAGGGCATCTCGGTGTCCATTCCACTTGAAGCAGCAAACTCAGGGTGCCTCTCACATACCAAGAGCTGAGAAAAGCCTCCACTTGAGCTGCTTGTGGAAAGTTGGCATTGCTCTTGTTTCAAAGCCAGGGAATCTGCTCTCATCTCGAAATGATTTGGGCTACACGGAGCTTTTCTCGAGTTGCTGTGCTGAACTTGGTGTTGCTCTAGACTTGGGATGGTGTTCTCGGGGAATCTTGGAGTTGCCCAAAAGAAGTCAAGCCACTTGTGCTCTTTGATGAGGAATGCAGGATTGCTCTGGAGCCAGTGCAGGGGAATCGGGCCTCATCTCGAGTTGATTTGTGGTACACGGTGCTCTTTCCTATTGTTGCACTGACCTCAGGGTCCCTCTAGACTTCTGACACAGTTCTTGGGGACTATGTGGAGTTTCATCTAGGAAGTCAAGGCTCCTTTCGTTTTTGATGGGGAACATGGACTTGCTCTGCATGCAATGCAGGGGAATCGGGCCTCATCTCATGGCAAGGGGGAATTCTCACGGTTTTCTTGAGCTGTGGCGGGAACCTGAGTTATGTTCTCAAGTTATGGTTGGGATGGCCCTTCAAACTCGTGCTGATTCAGTGACATTAGGACTCCTGTCTAGCTGCAAGGGACAACTCGGGATTCTATTCGAGGCTTGGTAGGGCAATAAGGATGCCTCTCGAGGTGAGGGGGGAGACCCAGGGTCCATTCCAGTTGCCACAGTAATTTGGGGATTCCTATCAATTTTCAAGAGGAGGCAGCCATGCTCTCCTTTTGAAGCATTTAAATCCATGTGCCTGTGGAGGTTTCTAAACACTGTGAGTCCTCCTGTCGAGATGAGCCGGGGAACTAGGGTTTTCTCTAGGGTCTCCACAGGGGATTCAGACATCACTTCATCATGTGTGATGAAAGACGAGGCTGCATTAAAGTCACTGCAGGGAAATCCAACCTTATTTCGAGTCATGGCATCTGGGTAACCATTCCACTTGATGCAGTAAACTCAGGGTCCCTCTCACATACCTAGAGCTGAAAGAAGCCTCCTCTTGAGGGGCTTGTGGAAAGTTGGCATTCCTCTTGAGTCAAAGCCAGGGAATCAGCTCTCATCTCGAGATGATTTGGGGTACACGGAATTTTCTCGAGTTGCTGTGCTGAACTTGGTATTCCTCTTGTCTTGAGATGGTATTCTCAGGTAATCTCTGGAGTTGCCTAAAGGAAGTCAAGCCACTTGTTGTGTTTGATGGGGAATGAGTGATGGCTCTGGAGCTAATGCAGGGGAATCGGGCCTCATCTCGAGTTGATTTGAAGCACACAGTGCACTTTCATGTTGCTGTGGGGTTCTCAGGGTCCCTCTAGACTTTTCAAAGTGTTCCTGGGGACTCTCTGGATTTCCATCAAGGAAGTCAAGGCTCCTTTCGTGTTTTATGGGGAACACAGACTTGCTTTGCATGCAGTGCATGGGAAGCGGGCCTCATCTCGAGTTGATTTCAAGTACACAGTGCATTTTCATGTTGCTGCAGGGACCTCAGGGACCCTCGAAACTTGTGACAGTGTTCCTGGGGACTCTCTGGATTTCCATCAGGGAAGTCAAAGCTCCTTTCGTGTTTGATGGGGAACACAGACTTGCTCTGAACGCAGTGCAGGGGAATCGGGCCTCATCTCGAGTTGTTTTGGAGTACACAGAGCCTTTACATGTTGCTCTGTGTTCCTCTCGAGTTGTCAAAGGGATGTGAGGCCTCCTTTTAAGATGAGGCTGGGAACTAGGGTATTCTCTAGGGTCTCCACAGGGGATTCAGACATCCCTTCATCTTGTGAGATGAGAGATGAGCCTGCATTCAAGCCACTGCAGGGACACCTGGCCTTATTTTGAGTCAGGGCTTCTCAGTGTCCATGCCACTTGAGGCAGCAAACTCAGGGTCCCTCTCACATACCTATAGCTGAGAGAAGCCTCCTCTTTAGGTGTTGTTTAAAGCTGGCATTCCTCTTGAGTCAAAGCCAGGGAATCAGCGCTCATCTCGAGATGATTTGAGGTACACAGAGATGTTTTCTAGTTGCTGTGCTGAACGTGGTGTTCCTCTATACTTAGGACGGTGTTCTCGGGTAAACTCTGGAGTTGCCTAAAGGAAGACAAGCCACTTGTCGTGTTTGATGGGGAATGCTGGATGGCTCTGGAGACCATGCAGGGGAGTCAGGCCTCACCTCGTGTTGATTTGAAGTACACAGAGCGCTTTCGTGTTGCTGTGGGGAACTCAGTGTCCCTCTATACCAGTGACAGTGTTCCTGGGGACTCTTTGGAGTTCCATCAAGGAAGTCAAGGCTCCTTTCGTGTTCATGGGGAACAGGGAATTGCTCTGCCTGCAGTGCAGGGGATTCAGGCCTCAACTCACGGCCAGGTGAAAGCCTCATGGTTTTTCTCGAGTTGCAGCAAGAACCTGGGTTATGTTTTCTAGTTACGACGAGGATGGACCTTCAAAACTTGTGTTGGATCAGCAACGTCAAGATTCCTCTCTAGTTGCGAGGGACACCTCGGAATTCTCCTCGAGGCTTGCATGGGCAATAGGGATGCCTCTCGAAGTGAGGCGAGAGACCCAGGGTTCCTGTCCAGTTGCCATAGGGATATCGTGATTCCTATCAATTTTGAAAAGGAGTCAGGCTTCGTCTCCTTTTGAAGCATTGAACTTCGAATGCCTCTCGAGTTTTCAAAGGGAAGTCAGGCCTCATGTCGAGATAAGGCAGGGAACTAGTGCTTTCTCTAGGGTCTCCACAAGGGATTCAGACATCCCTTCTTTATGTGAGATGAAAGATGAGCCTGCATTCAAGTCAATGCAGGGAAATCTGGCCTTATTTTGAATCAGGGCTTCTCGATGTCCATTCCACTTGAAGCAGCAAAATCAGGTTCCCTTTCACATACATATAGCTGAGAGAAGCCTCCTCTTGAGTTGCTTGTGGAACGCTGGCATTCCTCTTGAGTCCAATCCAGGAAATCAGCTCTCATCTTGAGATGATTTGTGGTACACGGAGCTTTTGTCGAGTTGCTGTGCTGAACTTGGTGTTCCTCTAGATATGGGACGGTGCTCTCGGTTAATCTCTGGGGTTGCTAAAAGAAGTCAAGCTACTTGATCTGTTTGATGGGGAATGCACGATGGCTCTGGAGCCAATGGAGGGGAATCCGGCCTCATGTCAAGTTGATTTGTAGTACACGAAGCTCTTATGTGTTGCTGTGGTGGCCTCAGCACCTCTAGACTTGGGAGGTGCTGAAGTCCCCAGTCTTCTTGGGGACTATGTGGAATTTCATCTAGGAAGTCAAGGCTCCTTTTGTGTTTGATGGGGAACTCAGATGTGGTCTGCATGCAATGCAGGGGAATCACACGTCATCTCGAGTCGATTTGGGGTACACGATGCTCTTTTGTGTTGCTGCGGGGACCTCAGGGTCCCGCTAGACTTGTGATAGTGTTCTTGGGGACTTTCTGGAGGTCCATCAAGGAAGTCAAGGCTCCTTTTGTGTTTAATGAGGAACACAGACTTGCTCTGCACGCAGCATTGCAATCGGGCTTCATCTCGCATCGATGGGGAAGTCTCATCGTTTTTCTTGAGTTTCAGCGGGAATCTGGGGTATGTTCTCGTATTACGGCGGGGATGGCCCTTCAAAACTCATGTTGGTTCAGCGACTTCAGGACTCATGTCTAATTGCCAGGGATACCTCGGGATTCTCCTTGAGGCTTGGCAGGGCAATAGGGACGCCTCTCGAGGTGAGACAGGAGACCCAGACTTCCTTCGCAGTTGCCAGAGGGATATTGGGATCCCTATCAATTTTCAAGGTGAGTCAGGCATCGTCTCCTTTTGACGCCTTGAAGTCTGCACTCCTCTCGAGTTGTCAAAGGGATGTGTGGCCTCCTGTCGAGATGAGTCGGGGAACAAGGGCTTTCTTTAGGGTCTCCACGGGGGATTCAGATATCCCTTCATCTTGTGAGATGAAAGACGAGCCTGCATTCACGTCACTGCAGGGAAATCCGGCCTTTTTTCGAGTCTGGGAATCTCATTGTACATTCCACTTGAGGCAGCAAGCTCAGGGTCCCACTATGATACTTATAGCTGAGAGAAGCCTCCTCTTGAGGTGCTTGTGGAAAGTTGGAATTCCCTTTGAGTCGAGTTCAGCGAATCAGCTCTCATCTCGAGATGATTTGGGGTACATGGAGCTTTTCTCGAGTTGCTCTGCAGAACTTGGTATTCCTCTGGACTTGGAATGATGTTCTCGTGGAATCTCTGGAGTTGCGTAAAGGAGGTCAAGCCGCATGTTCTATTTGATGGGGAACGTGTGATGGCTCTGGACCCAATTCAGGTGAATTGGGCCTCATCTCGAGTTGATTTGGGGTACACGAGCTCTTTCATGTTGCTGCGGAGTCCGCAGGGTCCCTCTAGCTTTGTAACAGTGTTCTTGGGGACTCTCTGGAGTTCCATCAAGGAAGTCAAAACTCTTTTCAAGTATGATGGGGAACACACACATGCTCTGCATGCAATGCAGGGGAATCAGACCTCATCTCACGGCGAGGGGGATGTCTCATGGTTTTTCTCGAGTTGCGGTGGGAACCTGGGGTATGTTCTTGAGTTGCGGTGGGGATGGACCTTCAAAACTTGTGTTGGGTCAGCGACGTCAGGACACCTGTCTAGTTGCGAGGGACACCTCGGGATTCTCCTCGGGGCTTGGGAGGGCAATAGGGAAGTCTCTCGAGGTAAAGTGGAGACCCAGGGTCCCTTTCCAGTTGCACAGAGATATTGAGATTCCTATCAATTTTCAAGAGGAGGCAGGCATCATCTACTTTTGAGGCATTGAACTCCACGTGCCTCTCAAAGTTTCAAAGTGATGTGAGGCCTCCTGTCGAGATGAGGCAGGGAACTTGGGCTTTCTCTAGGGTATCCACAGGGGATTTAGACATCCCTTCTTCTTGTGAGATGATAGACGAGACTGCATTCAAGTCACTGCAGGGAAATCCGGCCTTATTTCGAGTAAGGGCATTTCGGTGTCCATTCCACACGAGGCAGCAAACTCAGGATCCCTCTCACATACCTATAGCTCAGAGTAGCCTCCTCTTGAGGTGCTTGTGGAAAGTTTCCATTCCTCCTGTGTCATAACTCTCATCTCGAAAAGTTTTGGGGTACACGGAGCTTTTGTCGAGTTGCTGTGCTGAACTTGGTGTTCCTCTAGATATGGGACGGTGCTCTCGGTGAATCTCTGGGGTTGCCTAAAGGAAGTCAGGCTATTTGCCCTGTTTAATGGGGAATGAGGGATGTCTCTGGAGTCAATGCAGGGGAATCGGGTCTCATCTAGAGTTGATTTGAGTTAAACGAGTTCTTTTGTGCTGCTGCTGTCACTTCAGGGTCCCTGCAGAACTGTGACAGTGTTCTTGGGGACTATGTGGAGTTTCATCTAGGAAGTCAAGGCTCTTTTCGTGTTTGATGGGGAACATGGACTTGCTCTGCATGCAGTGCAGGGGAATCAGGCCTCATCTCGAGTTGATTTGGAGTACATGGAGCGCTTTCATGTTGTTTCGGGGACCTCAGGGTCCCTCTAGGCTTGTGAAAGTGTTCCTGGGGACTCTCTGGAGTGCCATCAAGGAAGTCAAGGCTCCTTTCCTGTTTGATGGGGAACACGGACTTGCTCTGCATGCAGTGCAGGGGAATCGGGCCTCATCTCGTGGCGAGGGGAAAGTGTCATTGTTTTTCTCGAGTTGCGGTGGGAACCTGGATTATGTTCTCGTGTTATGACGAGGATGGCCCTTCAAAACTCGGGTTGGATCAGTGATGTCAGGACTCCTGTCTAGTTGCGAGGGACACCTCGGGATTCTCCTCGGGGCTTGGGAGGGCAATAGGGACGCCTCTCAAGGTGAGAGGGGAAACCCAGTTTCCATTTTCAGTGGCCACAGGAATTTTGGGATTCCTATCATTTTTCAAGAAGAGTCAGCCATCGTCTCCTTTTGAAGCATTGAACTCCGTGTGCCTCTCGAGTTTTCACAGGGATGTGAGGTCTCATGTTGGGATGAGGCCAGGAACTAGGGCTTTCTCTAGGGTCACCACAGGGGATTCAGACATCCCTTCATCTCGTGAGATGAAAGACGAGCCTGCATTCAAGTCACTGCAGGGAAATCCAGCCTTATTTCGAGTCAGGATATCTCAGTGTCCATTTCACTTGAGGCCACAAACTCAGGGCCCATCTCACATACATATAACTGAGAGAAGCCTCCTCTTGAGGTACTTGTGGACAGTTGGCATTCCTCTTGAGTTGAATCCAGGGAAGCAGCTCTCAACTCGAGATGATTTGGGGGTACAGGGAGGTTTTCTCGAGTTGCAGTGCTGAACTTTGTGTTCCTTTAGATATTGGACGGTACTCTTGGTGAATCTCTGGAGTTGCCTAAAGGAAGTCAAGCCACTTGTCATGTTTGATGGGGAATGCGAGATGGCTCTGGAGCCAATGCAGGGCAATTGCGCCTCATCTCGAGTTGATTTCATTTACACGAATTCTTTTGTTTTGCTGCGGTGACCTCAGGGTCCCTCTCGACCTCTGGCAGTGTTCTTGGGGACTATGTGGAGTTTCATCTAGGAAGTGAAGCCTCCTTTCATGTTTGATGGGGAACACGGATTTGCTCTGCACTCAGTGCAGGGGAATCGGGCCTCACCTCGCGGCCAGGGGAAGTCTCATGGTTTATGTTGAGTTACAGCTGGGACCTAGGGTATGTTCTTGGGTTACGGCGAGGATGGCCCTTCAAAACCCGTGTTGGTTGAGCGGCGACAGGACTCCTGTCTAGTTTTGAAGGACACCTCGGGATTCTCCTCGAGGCTTGGCAGGGCAATAGGGATGCCTCTCGAGGTGAGGTGTTGACCCAGCTTCCCTTTGCAGTTGCCACAGGGATATTGCTATTCCTATCAATTTTCAAGAGGTGTTAGGCATCGTCTCCTTTTGAAGCATTGAACTCCGTGTTCCTCTCGAGTTGTCAAAGGGATGTGAGGCCTCCTGTCGAGATGAGGTGGGGAACTAGGGCTTTCTTTAGGGTCTCCACAGGGGATTCAGACATCTCTTCATCTTGTGAGATGAAAGACGAGCCTGCATTCAAGTCACTGCAGGGAAATCCAGCCTTATTTCGAGTCAGGGCATCTCGGTGTCCATTCCACTTGAGGCAGCAAACTCAGGGTCCCTCTCACATACCTAGAGCTGAGAAAAGCCTCCGCTTGAGCTGCTTGTGGAAAGTTGGCATTCCTCTTGAGTCGAAGCCAGGGAATCAGCTCTCATCTCGAATGTTTTGGGGTACACGGAGCTTTTCTCGAGTTGCTGTGCTGAACTTGGTGTTCCTCTAGACTTGGGACGGTGCTCTCGGGGAATCTCTGGAGTTGCCTAAGGGAAGTCAAGCCACTTGTCTAGTTTGATGAGGAAAGCGGGATTGCTCTGGAGCCAGTGCAGGGGAATCGGGTCTCATCTCGAGTTGATCTGGGTACTCGGAGCACTTTCGTGTTGCTGCGGGGACCTCAGTGTCCCTCTACACTTGCGACAGTGTTCTTGGGGACTCTCTGGAGTTCCATCACGGAAGTCAAGGCTCATATCCTGTTTTATGGGGAACACGGAATTGCTTTACATGCGATGCAGTGGAATTGGGCCTCATCTCACGGCGAGGGTGAATTCTCCTGGGTTTTCTTGAGTTGTGGTGGGGACCTGGGGTATCTTCTCGAGTTACGGCGGGAATGACCCTTCAAAACTCATGTTGTTCAGTGACGTCAGGACTCCTGCCTAGATGTTAGGGACACCTCGGTATTCTCATCGAGGCTTGATAGGGCAATAGGGACCCCTCTCAAGGTGAGGCGAGAGACCCAGGGTTCCTGTCCAGTTGCCACAGGGATATTGGGATTCCTATCAATTTTCAAGAGGAGTCAGGAATCGTCTCCTTTTGAGGCATTGACCTCCGCGTGACTCTCGAGTTTTGAAAGGAGTGTGAGGCCTCCTGTTGGGATGATACGTGGAACTAGGGCTTTCTCTAGGGTCTCCACAGGGGATTCAGACATCCCTTCATCTCGTGAGTTGAAAGACGAGCTTGCATTCAGGTCACTGCAGGGAAATCCGGCCTTATCTCGAGTCACGGCATCTCGGTGTCCATTCCACTTGAGGCAGCAAACTCAGGGTCCCTCTCACATACCTAGAGCTGAGAGAAGCCTCCTCTTGAGGTGCTTGTGGAAAGTTGGCATTCCTCTTGAGTCAAAGCCAGAGAATCAGCTCTCATTTCGAGATGACTTGCTGTACACGGAGCTTCTCTCTAGTTGCTGTGCTGAACTCGTGTTCCTCTAGACTTGGGATGGTGTTCTCGCGGAATCTCTGGAGTTGCCTAAAGGAAGGCAAGCCACTTGCTGTGTTTGCAGGGGAACGCCTGCTAGCTCTGGCGGCATTGCAGGGGAATCAGGCCTCATCTCGAGTTGATTTGTGGTACATGGAGCTCTTTTGTGTGATTGCGGTGACCTCAGGTCCCTCTAGACTTGCGACAGTGTTCTTGGGGCCTCTCTGGCGTTCCATCAAGGAAGTCAAGGCTCCTTTCTTGTTTGATGGGGAACATGGAATTGGTCTTCACGCAATGCTGGGGAATTGGGGTTCATCTCGTAGCGAGGGGGAAGCCTCATGGTTTTTCTCGAGTTGCAGCGGGCACCTGAGGTATATTCTCCAGTTGATTTTTGGCTGCATCAGACCACTGAGCAAGTTAACTTTTGACTATCCTTGATGACTGTTGTTAAATCCATCAAATTCTTTACATTTAATAGTGGAAACAAATGTGGTTAATGTAAGTTTGAAGTCAAGAATGCCAAATTAATTTGCCTCTCTATCCCTGTGTTCCCCTTCACAGCTAAAATTTTCACCAGAGCACTGGAGAATTCTTTGCTAAATATATATTCCACAAAATGTTATTCTTATGAAATTTTAAAATCTTTAATCAATAACTTTGGTAAATGGTGGACTAAATTAAAAAAATAAAATATTCGCCTATGCAGCATTTCCTATGTTTATTTAATCATGCAAGTCTTCTTTCTCTTCTCTCTCTCTCTCTCTTTTTTTTTTTTTTTTTTTTTTGCAGGTCTTCTATCTTCAAATGAGCATCTTGGGGTTTAGTGTTCCCCCAAACACCCTATAAAGAGCTACCCTAAGCCAACTTTTCAAGCACAGTTATAAGGTTCTTTTTGGTAGATTCATGTAGCATTTATTAATTAGAGTGGATGAAGACTAACGATGCCTTCTTAACCTTGCCACCATGTTATAAGGAAAGCAAGTCTGGCACATAACTATGAAACATTTACTAAACAGAAATTCATTATTAATAAAACATGCATGCATGCTAAGTTGCTTCAGTTGTGTCCGACTCTTTGCGACTCTACGGACTGTAGCCCACCAGGTTCATCTGTTTATAGGATTCTCCAGGCAAGAATACTGGAGTGGGTTGCCACACCCTCCTCGATCTTCCTGACCCAGAAATCCAATCAGCACCTCTTACATCACCTGCATTGGCAGGTGGGTTCTTTACCACTAGTGCCACCTGGCAAGCCCACAATAATAAAACATAAGGTAAATCTCAATAAAATTCAGATCTCTGCTCTTTTAAATGCACTGATCACAGCCTGCATGAAAGATTCACTCAAGGCAGAACAATACAGGCAGATTTAGGTTCAACTTTTGGACTCAACATCTTTTAGAGATCAAGCCTCAAGTACCATCCCTAAGGTTACTGGCTACACAGTTTGCTAGATTTTATTTCCTGCTCAAAGAATAGAAGGGGTTGTCTTAAAATATTTCTGCCACATCAAAAGGCTTGAATAACACTTGTTTCACCAATGACAGTAAAATGAATTAGCACAATTTTATGTCACCTTTTCTATACTGAATATTCTTAAAATCATTTCAGACATTGTTATACACACATTGGGACATGTTTTATAACATCAGTTACCCTAATTTGCATCTTAGAGCAATGTGGTTGTGGTGTGAAATTATGAAAGGGGAGAAGGGAAAGAGCTACCTCATCGAACCATGTTGCCAAATGTGTTCTGTGAACCAACTGCATTAGAATCACCTGTAGTTCTTTCAAAATGAAGATTACTCCAAGTAGTTACATGCACACCCTATCTGAGAGTCACTGGCACCGAGAATCAGCCTAAATCTTCTGGAAATGGCTTCAAAATTTTGTATCTCCTGTACTTTTGCAGCCATTTTGTGCCAAAACAAAGGGAATATGATGACAGTAAAGATCAATAAAAATTTTAAAGGGTTACCTACTGGTAGCTAAACTTACATGATTCAAGAAGGTCCCACAGTTTTCCTTTTCTGGATGTCACCACCAGGAATAAGAGCCACAAGATTTAATAACTGATGTGGCAATGGGTACCAACCAACCAGAATTGATGCCTTCCAGCCTGCAGGATCAGTGAACTGGCACTTTGTTGTTCCTGTATGTTATCAGCCCACAAATAACCATCGACCTCCCTGGCTGGCATACAGACAACTGCCTATAAGTAGTGGTGGGGTGATTTTTTTCCCTTTTTCTTTATAACTTTTATGTTGTGTTTTCTTTACTGGATTTGCTGTGTACTAACAATCGGTTGGTTGGATAGAGACAGTAGTGTCTTTGAGCCAACTCCTATTGACTTTGTAAAGTCAGTTGTTTGTATCTTTTCCAAACTCTACATTCAGTGATATCACACTGTTGCTTGAACTGGATCACTGTGGGAGTGTTTCTATCAAAGTGAATACTACCAATATGCTTCCCTCTCATAGCTGGTTGTTATACATTTTGCAGCACACCACTGGAGAGAGAGATTATTTTTTTTTCACACCACTACTGTAATACATATAAATGTACTAGATATAACATTTATCATTTTAAACATTTTGAGTGTCCAGTTAAGTGGCATTAAGTGTGTTCACACTGTTGTACAACACCATCACCTCCATCTCCAGAATTATTTCATCCTTCCAAACTGAAACCTTGTACCCACTAGACCACAACTCCACAGCCCTGGATAACCACTGCTCTACTTTCTGTCTATGAATTTGTCTATTCCAGGCAGCTCAAAGAAGTGGAATCACACAGTAACTGTCTTCTCATGTCTGACTTCTCTCACGTAGTGTAATGATTTCAAGGAACACCCATGTTCTAGCATGTTTCAGAATTTCATTCCTTTTCAAGGCTGAATAATATTCCATTTTATGTATATACCATATTTTGCATATCTGTTCACATGTTGATAAATATTTAGACTATTTCTATGTAATTTTACTGAGGCGTAATTCACATATAACAAAATTATACATTTTAGGGCACACTGTTTGATGCACTTTGAAAGATGTATATATCCATGCAAACACAACAAAGATACAAAATAGTTCCACCACTCCCACCACGCTAGAAAGCTTCCCCCTCACCTCCTTTTAAAGACTTGGTTATTTGCCTGCACCGGGCCTTAGTCGCGTTGTGGGGCTCCTCCTCACCTAGTATCCGCAGCGCGTGGCCTTAGCTGTGCTGCAGCACGCAGAACCTTGGTTCCCGGAACCCGTGTCCCATGCACTGCAAGGATAATTCTTAACCACTGGACTCTTGGGAAAATCCTTCATCCTTTACCTCTGTCAACATGCCCCAAACTCCCTGTCTCAGGCAACTGCCATTGTGATTTCTATTAATACAGATTTATTCTGCTCGATGGAGAATTTTCAGTAAATAAAATTAGACAGTATCATACTTGATTCGGGCTCAGCTTTTTCACGCAGCATAATGTTTGCAAGACTCATCTGTACTGCTGTGTGTCTCAGTGATTCTTTCCTTTTTGTTGCTGGGCAGCATTCCACTGGCAAGGACTGTGAAGAATCTGAGATTTTATCCTGTTTGCAAGCTAAAAAGTTAGGCTGCCTCGGATTCATGCTTGTACCAGATCAAATATGATTTTTTTGCATGTAAGTTATGCCTCAATAAACTTATACAGGTAAAAACAACCTAAATGTCCACACATAGTAAATCTTGAGTCATAGCTGAGGAACCCTAAGCTTAGAAAACCTCAATCTTTAATAAGAGACTTCAAGAAAATCTGCCCAACCTTTGTTCCTGGAAGGAGACATTATCTTCATCATACTGGACTCCAAAAAATTTGCCTTCTGCTCCAGATGGAGAAATTATATTTTCCAAGGGTATCTACTGTGCAAGTGTTTGTTTGTTTTTTTTTTTTTAAAGAAGATTGTCTGGAGCAAAACTGTCAGCACCTCTATTCATAAGACATGTGGAAACACAAGGGACCCATGGGAATCATGTCCCAGTGTCTGGTGTGTGAATGAAGTGAAGTGAAACTTACTCAGTCATATCTGACCCTTTGTCACCTCATGTGTATACAGCCCGTGGAATTCTTCAGGCCAGAATGCTGGAGTGAGTAGCCTTCCCCTTCTCGAGGGAATCTTCCCAACCCAGGGATCAGATGGAACCCAGGTCTCCCACTTTGCAGGTGGATACATTTGTTTGTGAAAATAATGTTTGTCAAACATTTGTGTGAGAATACATTTGTTTATTCACTCTCCTGTTGATAAATATTTGTTTATTCATCTCCTATTGATGAATGTGATTCACTCTCCTATTGATGAACATGGAGATTGTTTGCACTTTGGGCTATTATGAATAAAGTTGATATGAACATTCTTAGACACATGTTTTGGATCTCTATGTTTTAATTTCTCTAGGGTAAATACCTAGGACTGTAATTGCTAGGCCATATGATAAGTCTATGTTTAACATTATTAAAGCATTGCCTGGTTTCAAAAATAGTCATAATTTTTTTACTTCTGCCATTAGTGTATGAGAGTTCCAGGCGCTCCCCCTCTTTGCCAGTAAATATCAACATTTTATCGAGTCTACTTTATTATTATTATTTTCTCTCTGTCTTTCTCTATATATCTCATCCCCACTCTTTCAGAGAAAGTTGCAGATATGACACCACTTTACCCCTAATGTTTTGAAGTGTGTTTCTTAAAAAAACTTTTATATGACCACAGTACTATTATTAAAGTCAGGAAATTAATATTGATACAATACTGTTATCTAACTTAGAGATTTTATTCAGAATTCACCAACTTTGCCCATAAGGGCCTATTTTGCAAAAGAAAATCTGATATTATGTGTCATTTAATTATAATAGCCTTTTGATTCTTAACAGAGTGATTTGTATTAGTTTTTACATTAGAAGCAAATGGCCCTGTGATCTTAATCTCTTTTTAGGCATTATGATCTCCATTTTTATCTTTATTTTTATTTATTTATTTAATCTTTATTTTTAATAAGTTAACTAATTAATTACATAAAGCAATACATTCACATGGCTCAAAATTTTAAAAGCATGAAGTATTCAAAGGGAAAAATCTTTTTTCTACTCTACTCTCAGGTTCCCAATTTGGAGACTCCCCAAATAGAAATTTGTAATCGACCCCTAATTGACTATGTATACTTTTTTTTTACACAAATCTGCTGACTATTGTTTGCCAAACACTTGAGATGGAGGAATTCATTTTCTTTTAAAGCAATGAGGTAATCTGGCAATGATGAGAAAAAGGATTGCTGTAAAGCTACTTCCTCTTTCAAATTAAATTGATCTTAGTCAGATTAAGAAGCTACTTACTACTACCTGTCTCCTTACTTCTCCTTCTCCCCCCGCAGGGGACTGTGTCACCAGGACCTAATGCTGAAGCTTGTCACAGGTGAGGGACTTTGTGCAGAGGAAAGAAATAAAAAACTTGATCCACCCAGATGGCTCAAGAAATCCAGATCATCTCTGCCTTTCTCCTCTTGTTCTTATGTTACTTGGGAGAAAGATTCTAGAGGACAGAACTACACAAGGACCGTGTCTAATTTCTGGAGGAAGACCTTCTTTAAGACTCTGGGCTAGGACCCTCTCGGGTCAGTGACAGTGATTCAGGCAAGATTTGCCTTATATTCTGAGAATGGTAACGTGGAAATGGTAAAATAGTCAAGTGTCACAGGCACTGGCAGTGAAGACCCAGGTGTGCAGATGAGTCTTGTCACTTGCCCCTGGGTATGGCTGTTATATTTTCCAAATACAACATATAACCTGAAAGAAACTTTCCCAAATAAGTGAATTTATTTATATTAAAATTTCCAGTAGGATAACCATAATATATAGCTATTTGCAGGTTGTTTATTCATTATAGGAAATCTTCTTACTCTCTTATGACCTACTTGCATTAAAAAAAAAAAAATGGCTCTACTAGTTTTTTCTTTTTTTTCTTTTTTTAAAGATTATAGTGTAGAAAATTTCACAAACAAAAAATAGAACACAAATCTCCATATTCTCTTATCCTCCAGCTCCAAGTTTTCAGCTCAAGGACAAGCTTTTTCTATTTCTGCTCGACCCACCTCACCCCCCAACCCTTCATACAGATGGTTGAAGCAAATCCTAAACCAAAGCAAAGCAAATCATCTTATATCATCATTTCATCCATAAATGTTTCAGCATGTTTTCTTAAAAGGCAGTGAGTCTTTTAAAAAAAATAATTTAAATTCCTTTATCATTATCCACGATTCCTTAATATTATCAAAGATCTAGTGTTCATATTTCCTTGATTGCCATAATATATAATTGAGCTTCTTTGTTTAAATCAGGGTTCTTGGCTGATGTATCACTTAAGATTCTCTGATCTTTATCTTCCTACTCAGTCTCTCTTTTGAGGAGGGTATTTATATTGAAATATAGTTGATTTACTCCCCTGGTGGTTCAGCAGTAAAGAATCCGCCTACAATGCAGGAGACACGGGAGGCTTGGGTTCAATCCCTGGGTCGGGAAGATCCCCTGGAGGAGGGCAGGGCAACCCACTTCAGTATTCTTGCCTGTAGACTCCCATGGAAAGAAGAGCTGGTGTTCTGTAGTCCATAGGGTGGCAAAGAGTCAGACGCGATGGAAGAGACTGAGTATGCATGAGCACATAGCTGATTTATAATATTACATTTGTTTCAGTTATACAATACAGTGAATCAGTATTTTTACAGATTATACTCCATTTTATTATGAAATAATGACTATTTTTTCTGTGCTGTACAATACATCCTTGGGGTTTATTTACTTCATACATAGTAGTTTTTTAATTTCAATTTTTTAAATTCTGAAAGTATGATAACACATTTACAGGAGACTTGGAAAATACACTGTATATTACAATTATTTTTTAAGGAGATAAATTAAGATTTTTAGTTGGAGTTTTAGTATCAAACTCTCAAAAATTAATAGAATGAATATGTAAAGAAATAGAATGATATACTAGACCTGAAAAACACTATGAACCAATTCAATATAATTAAGATTTATACAATTTTTACGCAACAGTAGGACACAAATTCTATCCAAGTTCCCATAGACTGTAAATTGGGAGACTCTGGAACTTATCCAAGGACATAAAACAACGTGCAAAAATTTCATGGTCTTAAAGGTATTGAAATCACACAGGGTCTGTTCTCTTATCACAGTGGAATTACGTTAGAAACCAACATAAAAAGATATTTGAAAATAACCCACATCTTTTCAAGTGCAATGTGACATTTACTAAGAGAGTTACTCAGTCTCTCTCTAATTTCTTGATAAAGGATATAAATCAGAAAATATTTCTTAAAGTTAACCTTTACTGTAGGTAAGCTGCAGTTGCAGGTATGGTGCAAATTCAAACTGAAATAGTATTTAAAAGCATCCATTGGCAGAGTTCTCTAATTTACCATGGCAGATTTGAACTATAATAACTGAATAAGGTAAATTTATTACTTTGCAGACAAAGTATAAATATGTATGTTACACCAGATTACATTAAAATGTCTGTTAGTTTATTTTTCATTACCATTCCTGCTGTCAGTTCCACTTTCTCATTCACCTTAGTTATAGCTTAGTACTTAAAGTATTGAGTGGTCAAAGTTCAAACTTTAGGAGGAATGAAATGGCATTTCTTGGTCTTAAATTCTAATTATGCACCACAGGCTGAATTGTAGCTCTTTTCTCTCAAAATGTGTAGGTTTTCTGTTGATAAATTGGCATCTGTATTAGGGTGCAACCTTAGGGTAACTGACTGCTTACTCTTTAAGTTTTGTTAAACGCATATAGTGTGTTTGTATTTGCTGCATAATTGAGAAGTTTCATTTTTGCCCAAGTATTTTTTATTGTAAAGCTTTTTAGGAATATGAAATCTTTCATCTTTGGAAAGAAATCTCAAGTTAATATTAAATCTTATTTTCAGTGGTTGAGTACTCAGATCCTGACTGAGGTGGTTTATTTGTAATACACTCTTTGTATCCTTAGGATCCTTAATTTAAAGTATACTGTATTTAATATTTTTAAAACACACAGTGTTTTAAAATACAATGTAATGTTAACTTTTTAATTAACTTCAGTTTTTGGAGTCCTGTATTATTAACTTTAGGTCAGTAGTATAATTTTATACACTATAGAGATTTTGTTGTGTCCTAGCTTTGTATTTTAATGCTTGCTGCGTTCAGTGTAAGTGTTTCCTTATTGTTTTGTTTTTACCATGAAGATCAGAATTTGTGAGAAAGAGTTAGATGCAAAGGTTAATTGAGCACCTATAAATTTGGCTGTTTAATTAAAATTCAGTTCCTCAGTAAACAGTAGTCACATTTTAGATGCTTAGTAGCTTCAGGTGGCAGTGGCTACTGTATTGGACAGCACAAATACAAGAACAAAATGGCTCTGTCACTGCAGAAAGGTCTTTTGAATAGTGCTGCTTTGCAGTGAGTTAGGTTCTGTCTAGACTCTGGGAATACAGAGATAAACATGACTGACAAGGCAAACACTTAGCTCCTGGTGGGGTTGAGAGATGGCAAACAAATAGCTGATGTCCATCATGTCATCATTAGGAAGAAAGATGAAAGTGGGTAAGAGAGAAGATGTAATGAAACAGTGTGCGGGGAGGTACCTGTTAACTAGGTGGTCAGGAAATGCCTTCTTAATATTTGCATGTCAGTGAATGAAGAGAAGGAGCAAGTCTTGTGAAGACCTGTAGGAAGACCCTTCTAGGCACAGGGAACAGCAAGTGCAAAACCCTGAAGTGAGAACAGATTGGACACACTTGAGGAATGGCAGCAAGGCATGTGCAAGTGAGGTCCTGGGAGAATGGTGGGTGATGAGGGGGGACATGACGGACAGTAGCCACATCATGTGGTACCTTGTGGTCTGTGGTAAAGACTTAGAATTTTAACCTGAGTGTGGTGAAAAGACATTGGAGGGTTTTGAGCAGAGGAGTGGCATGATCTAAATTATGTTTATTTAACTTTAATATGCCAGATTTACAAATAAAACAGTTAAAAACCCCCATGCCCTCATTCTCCAACTCTAGCAAAATGGGCCCAACTGAGATCATTGATCCCATGGATGACCTGTCCTTCCTCTCTATATATTATCTCCTTTATCCTTCCCTGTAATATTGTGAAGTAGGATTTGTGTTTTAAAAGATCACCCTGGCTGCCGTGTAGAGAGTTAAGTTTAGGGGGGCAAGAGAAAAAGCAGGAGGGCCTTTGGGAGCCTGAGACAGCAGTCTTAAGTGAGAGGTGATGGTGGCTTGGAGTCGAACGGCAGGTGGTGGTTGAAGTGATGAGAAGCAGCCAGATTCTGGTGAAACCAGAAGGAATGCTGGTGTATGTAGTTAAGGAAAGAGGAGCAGGGGTGATGCCTGTACTGTGGTCCAGATGATGATGTGACTGCCTATAGGAGAGTTCAGTTTATTCATGTTAAGTTTAAGATACCTAGTAGAAGTCCAGAGGTTGTCAAGGACACATTTTTAGGTTAAGAAAAAGAGGAAAACCCAGTGAAGGTAACTAAGGAGATATGCTGCAATAGCTAGCTGTTGATTTATGGTCTGAGTTTGGCCTCCAGGTTTGCTAGAGCTGGAGCTAGCTATTGTAGTGTCTCATGTCCCATATCCCAAGCAACCCCTCAGCCACTGGCAGACTGGAATGATTGGTCCTCTGGATAGTAGGGAATCAGTGTTTCAGGTAGGAGAACATGATACATTGAAGAATACTGCTGAAGAATTTAGACAAACACATTGATTTGTGAAGGTATTAAATGTCTTTAATGAGCAATAGAATTTCTAGAGAATATAGTTACTCTTAAATGGAACACTAAGTAGAAGATTTTCTTGTATACTTTATAAATATTGCATTAGTAGTTCAAAATCAGAATTTTGTTAAATTTTACTTTCTCCCTTTTTTTCTCATTTTAAGTAGATGAAATGCATGTAAAAATGAAAGCACCAAAAAGAACTGTGGGTGAAAGTTGGATGGCCTAACAGTTTATTCAGATTTTAAGATTTATTTACATATTATATCATTAGCAAAAGGTGTGTTATAAGGGTAAATTTGTAAGTGAATATTGACTAGTTGTTTAGTTTCTGCTTAAAGTCTTATTTGCTATTTTAAGTTATTGTTTCTTACAGATTTTCTAATCTGTGCTTATTTTACTAGGAGTCATGGCTTTGAAAGAATTACCTTACTGATTTCAAACACCATTTTAGGAGTAATTTTCCATATGCCTTAAAAGAAATAACCAAGCAAAAAAAGGAAAGGGACAAATAAAAGATATTGCCATTCTCATCCACTGTTTAACCTGACATTTTCAGAAAACAGTCTCACACTGAACTTTGTACACTGCAAGTAGTTGTTATCTAGACTGTGAAGTAAAGATAAAAGCTGTAGTATCTGATCTTAAACAAGTCACTTTAAGCCCTGGACTTCCAATTTTACTTAGTTTTTATTTTTATTTTTAATCTGTGAAGTGAATGTTTTGTGCTAAATGAGTGTCAGTTATCAAATTGTATAGATAAGAATTTAATAAAAATTTGCTTAGAGTGGATAGTTTGTTTGTGAGAGGCACTGTGTAATTACTGAATCTTTGAGAGCATAACATCACTAGTTTCTGCTCTCATTTATATACACAAGGAAGCGTAATGTAACTGTTATCAGTATCCTGATGGAAGAGGGATAATTGAAGAAAAGCAGTTCTCTTTTTTAAAATAAGTGAAAAGAACAAATTATGGATGAAGTTTCACTGGAAAAGTGTAAGCCTGGAAGTTATTTGAAATGTTTACCTGAAGTAAGAGCAGATAAACGTAAAAAGAAATTACCAAATAAAACTTGACAAGCAGATACAGATACTCAAGGTGCAATTCCCCAAATGAGCAAACGCTTGAACAGATTTTAAAGTCTTTGTCAGAAGGTTCTTAAACTTATCAAAAGGAAGAAACTACTTGGAGAATCAGTGAGGCTCTTTGGGCAGAGTTCAGAGGATATGCTCAGAAGTGATAAGTATGTTGTAGGCAGAGAAACTTCATTCACTGAAGTTTTTTGGTCTCTCACTGTAAGTAAAGTATTATGACAGATAATTAGATGCCCTAAGGTATATTCTTTGATCTCTTAAGTGATTCATAAATTGCAAAAATCAATACAAAATCTTAAAATTGATAAAAATGTGTGTCAGACTCTAGTCATGAGATGGAAATCATACCAGTGATTTTCACAGAGAATTTAATACAACCGGTTGTTAACTAGGCATTTCCACTTAATAGTGGAAAGACAAAAGGGAACAGCAAGGTCTTGTCGGAAGCCACCACTGCCTCCTGACCGGAGAGCAAAGAGAAGAGGGCAAGTGGCTGGAAAGAAAGGCTGCAGCCCAAACTCAGGCCTCGAGGAAGGGGTTTGCACTCAGCTGGGACTAATGTCTTTGGGATCAGGAGAGGGGCCCAGTGGGGTAAGGGTACAGGGCTCAGCGAAGAGGGTTCTGCTGGCTGGCGCTGGTGTTCTAGGGGCACGGTGATACTGGTTCTGTGTCAGGAAGATACAGACTGGAACCAACTCTGGCTGCTAGAATGAACTGCTGCTGGCCTGAAGAGTGGTTGGGTTGCACTGGTGGCAAAAGGAAGCAAAAAATAGGACTAGGAAGCAAACAGAAAGTGCCGCATTTTCCTCCTCCAGCTTTCTGGTCTCAAGTACCCCTTGACTTTCAGGTGGCTCAGTGGTGGAGAGCCCTCCTGCCAGTGCAGGGACAGATTTCAATCCCTGGGTTGGTAAGATCTGCTGGAGAAGGAAATGACTACCCATTCCAGTATTCTTGCCTAGAATATCCCATGGAAAGAGGAGCCTGGCGGGCTGTAGTCCACAGGGTTGCTGAAGAGTCTGACACAGCTTAGTGACTAAACAAAAACAAGCACTTTATTGGCAGAGCCTAACAAGAATCAAACTGTAAAGGAGAAAATGTGACTCACCCCCAGGATCACAAAGTAAGAGCGTGGAAGGGTAGTTTTAAGGCTGAGAAACAAAAGCTCAATAACTTGCAGGAAGAAAAATGAATCTACATCTTTCACACAAGGCATATTTAAGTGTCATTAGAACTTTATAGTCAAGAAATGCTATAGGAATTAATAGGAGAAGACAGATCCTTGTTAGGATAAACAGACAAGGCAGTGTTGGAGAGTAGTGTTTTAATGTGAATGTGATTTTAGCAGGCAGAAGTGAAGTGAGGGATGATTGCAGTAATGGAAGGAGATATTATAGGGTATGAGAAAGCTATAAAATTGCATAATGGAGGACATGGGACAGACCTGGATCAAATTGGTTTCTACTGATGACTAACTTTAATGCTGAAAGTCATTTTTTGTCTCTGACTCTCATTTCTCTTTCATCCTTGATCCTTTAGGCATTGAAGACTATTATTGGTTGGATCAAAACCATGTTTTAGGACCATTAATTTAGAGTTTCTGGAGTTGGAGGTGACAGAGAATCAAATATGGAGATACTTTCTTGAGCAAGTAAGTTGTTACTTGCTCCAGATACAGTTTTCTTATTAACACAGAAGTTTTTAATCAGGTCCATGGATAAGGTTGAGAATATCCTTCAATGCGTGAATATAATTACATGTGATTTTTATGTTGTCAAGGAAGAGGTTTCAGGTGTAATTTTCATCAAAATGAGGTTAAATAAAAGGATGTTTGGAATTTGGTAGACCATTAAATGTAAGTAAACTACTCAAAGCATATGGGTGTACTGTCATTATTCACTTTATTGGGCACTTAATATGTTGAAGGCACTTAGGAAAAAGAATGTAGGGTAATAAAAGTATATCAGTATAGTAGGGAGCTGGTCCTGCTCTTTCATGGGGGGCATAGGTCCTAGGGAGGGCTGCCTGCCTAGGTAGTGATTTGTGCTAAGATATAGAAGGTGAAAAAGGAGTTAACGATGAAGACACTGAGGTGGTGAAATTGTGGCATTTTTAACAAAAGTGGATTGACAGTATTACCATAAATTTCCCTAGTGATTTGTTTTGAGGGTCCGCAGGCTGCTCTTGAACTTCCATAAGGAAGCGTGTTGAATATTTCTCAGATAGCCTTTGGAGGCTATCTATTAAATTCACAGATTCAAGTTAGAGGAGCCAATGTGGCCTAAGCTGGTGGTCTTCAATTTTGACCTGATGTCTAGATTTTTTTTAATCTTGGGTTGAACTGTGGAGTTACAAAAGATATTATTTTCATTGTGGTAAGATGTCCATAGCATAAAAATTAGCATTTTAACCATTTTTAAAGTGTACTGATTGGTGGCATTAAGTACATTTCACATGTTTCATGTTACCAGTCTGAAACTCGGTACACATTAAATAACAGCTTCCTTTGCTCTTCTCCCTCCAGGTACTGGGAACCGCTATTGCATTTTTCCCCTTTATTAATTTGACTGTTCTGGTACCATGTATCAGTAGAAACTGAAAACACTGTTTAATGTCTGGCTTAACTTCACTTAGCATGATATCTTTAAGGTTTATTCATGTTGTGGCACTACTAGCATTTCATTCCTTTTTTTTTTTTTTTTAAATGGAGTTCATTTTTTAGAGCAATTTTAGATTCGTATTAAAATTGAACAGAAAGTACGGAGTCCTCATACACTACTCCTACCCCCATGGATGCACAGCCTCCCTCACGTCAGCGTCCCACACCAGAGTTGTGTATCTGTTGTAAAATACAAACCTCAGTGATACATCATTTACACTGGAGTCCTTGGTTTATGTGAGGGGTCACTCTTCTTGTTGTACAGTCTGAGTTTTGTGTAAAGACATAGTGTCATACGTGGTATTTTCACTGATCCAGAAGCAAGTTGCCCTCCAAATACACATTCTGCATCTATGGATTCAGAAAGCCACAATCCATACACATGATACACCATCTGCAGTTGGTTGAATATGTGGAGGCAGAACGGTATGGAGGGTTAACAGTATTCTTCACCACTATGCATTCACAGTTTAAAAGAACATGCCAGTTTCACTTAAAATTGTTCTTAATTAAGTAAAAAATTACTAATCTTATTAAGTCACAATCCTTGAAAACACGTAATTTTAATATTCTGTGTGGTGAAATGGAAAGTGTGCCTGAAGTATTTTGGCTGCATGCCAAAGAATGATGGTTGTCTCGAGGAAATGCACTTGTCATTCTGTTTGTATTTTCTGCAATGGACATGATTTTAATTTAAATGACTAACTATGCTTATTCAGACTTGGGTATTTGTAGATCTTTTCTCAGAAATGAAAAAAATAAGCCTATCAGTTTCAGGAAAATAGTGTCTGTGCTAGAGATAAAATTTGAACTTTCAAGCAAAAATTAATATTTTTGGAGAACTTGTATCCACCATCTGAGTTTTATCTGTATATTCTATTTTTTTGCTCTTCATTTTTTTCATCTCTCTTCATTAGGCTTATTTAGAAGCTGCTAGAGGATTTACACACACACACACAAATACATACATACATACATATATATATATATATATATATATATATATATATATATATATATATATATATATATATTATAAAATGAAGGAGAATATATGTATTCTCCTTTATTTCCAAGGACTGTTTTAACAGAGCACAGTGCTTGAGCTTGGCAGTTTTCTTGTTTGAGCGTACTGACCGTACTGACTGCAACACTTCGCTCTGTTGGTTCCCACTGCTGTTAGGAAGTCAGCTATGAGTCTGAACTGTTGCTACTTTATAAAAGTTACTTCCCTCCCCACCCCCCCACCTCCCCCATAAGACTTTGCTCCTTGTCTTTTATTTTCTGCTGTTTGACAATGATGTATCCAGGTGTGGTTTTCTTTTTTATTGATTTTCCTTGGAATTCAGTGAGCTTCTTAAATCTGAGATCTTGAGTGAAGTGTCTAAACACATCTGAAAAATTCTCATCTTTAAAATATTAATGCCATTTTTCTCCTTCCCTTTAAAGACTAATTGATTGTATATAAGACCCACTTACTGAATTTTTTGTTTCTCTTTGTCTCATTCAAACATACATTTGTTGAATTTGTTTTATTTTTATTTTTCAGTTCTAGAGTTTCTGTCCAGTTATTCCAGCACTGTTTGCAGAAAAAGACTCTTGTTTCTCTTTTGGATTGCTTCGGCTCCTTTGTCTGAAATCATCAGTTGACTGTACTTGTAGGCCTGTCTTGGGGCTCTTCCACTGACCTATGTTTGTCTGTTCGTTCACCAGTTCTGTGCTGTCTTGATTACTGTAGTACAGTAAGCCTTGAAATCGAGTGGTGTGAGTCCTCCAACATTGTTCCGCTTTGGTCTTGTGTTGGGTAGTCTAGTGTTTGCCTTTGTGTGTAAACTTCAGAAATCATTTTGTTGATAACTATAAAGTAACTGGCTGGGGTTTTGATTGGAATTGTGTTGAATCTATAGATCTAGTTGGGAAAAATTGTTGCATTAACTACTGAGATGATGTATAACTGGGATTGTTTTATGTAAGAGCTCTTTTTACTTCCAGTTCACCGTTACTCTGGCAGGGAGCCCTTACAGGTTCAGCTTGAAGTAGGGATAATATACCAGAGTCCCCATGTTTGTCTGGCTCTGGAGTTTGACTTTTCCCTGTGAGGCCTCTGAAAGGTTAGTTCCGTTTTCCAGGCTTTTCGTTGGAATTGGGTATTTGGTTCCACAGCCCTTGGAACCTGAGTACTGTGATCTTGCTTTATTTTGGGGACCCAGCAATTGTTCATCACCTTGTTACCTCTTGAATGCTTTTGAGTTGTTAAAAACTATTTCATCCAGCTTTTAAAGTTATTTTCAGGACAGGAATCAGTTCTAATTTCCTCCTCTATCATTGCTGAAAATGAGTTTCCCCAGTTTCCTGTCTCCCTCATAGAATTGGTGGTCAGTGTATTTAGACTTTAAAATTTTGTGTAAATTCTTGGAGGAGCGGGATGAATTCTCCCAACTTTTGAATGTCTGTTGACACCTTCCAGACAGTAATAGGTAAGTAGATCTTCAAAAGCTCTACCTGTGGTGAATAAATGATGCAGTTGAGTTTTTGTGTGGTCTGGTTAGTATAAAATGTGCCTTGGTTTTGGGCACTGAACAGTTGGGCAAAGAACCTACCAGTAGTTTTGGGTTTGTAGTATAGATTGCTAGTCATCTGTCCCAGTTTTCATTCATTCTCTCTCCGTGATAGAATTCCCAGTTTTTTGCTGGGCTGTGCTGTGCTTACTCACTCACTCAGCCAGGTCCCGACTCTCTGCGACACCATGACTGTAGGCCACCAGGCTCCTCTGTCTATGGGGATTCTCCAGGCAAGAATACTGGAGTGAGTTGCCATGCCCTTCTCCAGGGGATCTTCCCAACCCAGGGATGGAACCCAGGGCTCTCACAATGCGGCCATATTCTTTACCAACTGAGGCACCAGGGAAACCCAAGAATACTGAAGTGGGTGGCCTACCCCTTCTCCAGAGGATCTTTCCAACCCAGGAATCGAACTGGGGTCTCCAGCATTGCAGGCAGATTCTTTACCAGCTCAGCTAAAAGCTCACATACATGTATGCATTTAAGCAGACTTCAAATCCAGCTAATTTTTATTCTTGCCATACATCCCCCTTTCTCCTAGTCTGTACCAGCATTGTTTCTTGAGCTTGTCACGTCTTGCCTGTATTGCTCAAGTAGACATACAACTACTTCTTTGTTTAGAGTCTTGTAACTGATATTTTCTTTTTCATCAGCAGAAATGAAAGAACTTTTCAACTATGTTACTCCTGTGCTTGCAGAATTGATTTTAGTGTCCTTAGTTTTCAACTCTTTGTGATCTGGTCCCATTTGTCATTCCTAACCCTACATTTGATACCCTAATAACACCAAATATTAAAAATTTCCCTCCCCTTGTATTTGTGGTTCCTTACGACTGTGTCCTTTCTCATGCCTAATCCAGGGTTAACTTTCTTTTAAAATAAATTAGTTTCAGGTATTTTTTTAGTTTAATCAACTTTACATGTTTCTGAACATGAGAATAAATAGGCTCTGCTGTTGAATGCAGTGTAGCCTGAAATCTACACTGTGTTTATATAGTGTTTATATATCTAGTGGTTTTTATCCTAAGTTGCAAATTTTGTTTTTCTTAAGATAATCTGTTAGAAAAAGTGATTGTAATATGTGAGTCATAAAATTAAATTGTTTCAGAATTGGGCTTATCTAGACCAGTCTCCTGTTTCACATATAAGGAAATTGTGGCCAGGAGAAATTAGTGATTCTGTCAAGTCAAAATTAGTTAGAAGCAGAATCAAGGTCTGTCGTGAGTTTCATCCTAATATAAATATCTGCTTAACGAAAATCTTCAAGTGTGTTGAAGTTTTCAAGTGTTCTTATCCCTGTAGTACATCTAGGATTACCACACCATGTTTCAAGGGCCTGTAGTTCTTGTGTGAATAGCAACTTGGGTAATGAACTGAGCAGTATGCATTCTTAATTTATGCCTTAACAACTCTGATTCTGTAATGAATGGTTTGCTTACAGTCGCTTTAATATACTTACCTTCTTGACAGTTCATTCTGGGAGGAATAGTTAAGTGTTTAAGTGAAACAGGCATGGTAGATACAACACTTAACAGTTATGTGTGTCTTTGTTTTTAGCATCAAGCATTGCACGATTCTCTCGAATAATGTAGATCACCTTTTACTGAATTTAACACTGTCTGATATCATGGTCTCCCTGGCAAATGCCTCAACTTTGCAGAAGGATTCCAGTTGGATAGAAAGGATAAGGAAATTTGTAACAGAAGCCCTTGAAGATGGGTCTAGGCTAAACAGTAAGCAGCTGAACAGATTGCTTGGTGTCTCCTGGAGGTTAATGCAGATGCAGTCAGACAGAGGTGGGTGTCAATGCTCTGTCCTTACTTAAGAGAGGGGCTCTTACGCATACTGTTAATGTTGAGCATCTAATTTTGAGTTCATACCTGTCAAACATTTCATAGTCATTTACGTTCGAGCCATAAAAGGTAGCCAGCATAATCATGAAGGAATGTCTGCTTGAACCCTGATGGCTGAGAACACCCCCTTTTCGGTGGGTAGGTCCACTCTGAAGCTGATGGGTAGGTTTTCTACTAGATTACATAGTTGGAGTGAAAGAAGGTAAGTTTTATTAATAGGAAATGACATTGAGCCTAAGGATAAAGAAATACTTTTCTGATCTAGTTTGACTAGAAATTGGTGGATCCTTATCTCTTTACCTTTCTTGTAACTTGAAGTTATGTTGCATTAAGTCAGTTTTTAGTGTGACTTACTAATTCTTTTCATTCAAGCAGAACTTTGCTGTTTGGTTCCTGGCTTATCCACCTTTCTAGTATTGTGGTATTTGTTGTCCTTTCCTAGGTTTGTTGTCTCTTAGGAAAATTTGTACTGTAATCTCCGATTGGTTTGACTTTTTTATTAGGCCATTGATGTAGGATTTTGATGGTAGTCATCAGTTTGTGGCTAAAATCTGCTTCCTCATAGGAACAAGGTGCTTCTGTGCTTTTTAGAAGAATTATGGTGCTGGTGAAGAAACATTTTGACTCACATGCAGCTGTTTTCTCTTGTTTCTTAGAGGCTACAGAGTCTCTCATAAAGGCAGTTTATACATTGTATCAGCAGAGAGGCCTTCTCCTTCCAGTTCCGACTTTGTTACTGAAGTTTTTCAGTAAAAGCTATCAAAAAGAAGAACTGAGATCTTACAGAATCTGGTACAGTTCCTTTGTTATTTTGCTTTTCTTTTTCTTACCAGGTTACTTTGTAATCTGTATGAATAAGATGATAGGGTGATTAAATCTTTGGAGAAAATCTTCTTTTTATCCTTTTTGGTTTTATTATTTTTTTTTAAATAAAAAGGCATACATAATAGTTTCAGTAACCTTTATACACATAACTGAGAAGGTAAAAGTCTCTTTGAGCATATATTTCCACTTGTCTGCTTAACAGCTAAAGGACAATTATTGGAACCACCTGTAGCAGCCTCAGAATTTTGTTTTGCTTCCCATAAAAATTATGGAGGTTTAACCTCCGGCCCTTAGTGACATATTGGGACACATGGTATAAGAATGAGGGCAGTAGAAGAGGAGAGGTGTACAATAGGTGAAAGAGATTAAAAAGTGCAAACTGAGTTATAAAGTAAATAAGTCATGGGGATATAATATACAGCATAAAGAATATGACCAGTAACTTTTATTAGGACAGGTGGTTACTAGACGTATGGTGACCATTTGCAATGTGTACAGATGTCAGACTATTATGTGATACATACCTGAAACTAACATAATACTGGGTGTCAAAAATGTTTCAATAAATTTTTAAATGGCGGTATCTTAAAGAGCAAAAGTGTCCAGCTTGGTTTGGTGCTGTCTGGTGATGCAGACAACACGAAGAGTAGAACTCAGGAATCAGTCTTAGATGTGGTGAGTTTGAGGTTTACTTGGGATAGTATGGAAGAGATGTTTGGGTGAAAGATAACGGGATTTGTGGTACCTCAGCATACATAGGTAGTTGTTAGAACATATTCAAGTCTTTACTGTGAGTCAGGTGCTTTTCTTAATTTTTCAGTAATTCTCATACTTTTATGTAGGTACTGTTGGTTTCTGCCTTATAGAAGGAAGCTTAGGTTAAATAAGTTGGTGAGTGTCATGCTGTTAAAGGGCAGCCAGACTGAGACTTAAGTTCAAGTCTGGTAGACTCCAAAGGTTGTGTGTAAATCACTGAACTCTTGGGGGACAGCAAAAGTGATTGCCGTGTCCAAGATGAGACATTAGAGAGTGAGCAAGTATGTGCAAGAATGGAAATAACCCAAGTTTGAAGCCACTTAATGTGGGGGCACCCTATACTGAATGCATAAATGACTTAATATAGTAAAACGGTCATTACAAATTAGTGTAAATAGTTCACAAGCTAAGTAGAGCCTGTGTCCTTTAAGATAAAATTACAATGTACATAGTGCCCCAAACTACATAAACTTTTAAAATACAGTGGGTAAAACCTTAGAGAATACTATAGATGAATATAGTATGCCAGTCATCTTATAGGCTCTCAAATGTTTAAATAAATGTGGTGTATTTCCCTTTTCTTTGATGGCCTTAGATACCGTAGTAAAGTGTTATCACGTTGGTTGGCTGGTTTACCACTGCAGCTTGCACATCTCGGCTCCCGAAATCCTGAGCTTTCAACACAGTTTGTTGACATTATCCATACTACTGCAGCCCGAGCAAATAAAGAGCTACTCAAAAGTTTACAAGTTACTGCTCTCCGAATCTATGGTAAGAGTGTTGTTTACCTGTGTATGTAATAATCGGTCTACCCCGACTTAAGAACAATGTTTCAAAGGGGAGATCTTTAGGTTTTACTTTTCCTTCAAATTATACATTAATTGTACCATGGTAAAATGAATAAAATATCAAACAGTAAATTCATTTTCAATAGTATTACTTAATACAATACTTTAAGAAAACTAAAGGTTGTAGATGTTTCTTCAGATCTTAAATTATCTTTTAAGCCACGAAATTCACAAATTCAAAACTGATCAGGTATTTTTATAGAATTCTTTTGAAACTTTGATGGCAAATTTTACTTATTTAATCGTTATTGAGATCTTGTACGGCTTTCATATATTAACGTTTCACTCACCCCTGAAACCTTTTCATTCTTTTAGCAAAAATATCAATAAAAATATACATATATGCATATGTATAATTAGTATTTATTATTAGGACACAGTTTATATACTATAAAATTGGCCATTTTACACTGTGCAATTCATTAATTTTTATCATATTCCCAAGATTGTGTGATAGTCACTATTATCTTATTCCAGAATATTTTTATCACCTCAAAAAGAAACTCTACCATTAGTAGTCCATCCCTATTTCCTCATTTCTTCCTACCTCAGCTCCTGACAACCACTGCTCACCATTTCTGTCTCTCTGTATTTGCCTGTTTTCATCATTTCTCACAGATGACATTGTGTGATGTGGATCTTCTCAGTATGGCTTCCGTCACTTGGCATACTGTTCTTAGGATTTACGAGCATATACGAGTACTGTATTTCTTTTCAATGCTGAGTAACATTCCACTGTTGAATATACACCACTTTATATTTACCCATTTATTAAATGACAAACGTTGGTTTGTGTCTACCTTTTGTGTGTGGTATTTAAAAATCTGTATTTTTCAGTATTGCTTATATATAGGAGTGTGTGTGTATACTCAGATAAGTCTTTGGTTTTAAATTCAGTTCAGTTTACTTGCTCAGTCGTGTCCAACTCTTTGCAACCACATGAACTGCAGCATGCCAGACCTCCCTGTCCATCACCAACTCCTGGAGCCCAACTAAACCCATGTCCATGAAGTCGGTGATGCCATCCAAGCATCTCATCCTCTGTTGTCCCCTTCTGCTCCTGCCTTCAATCTTTCCCAGCATCGGGATCTTTTCCAACGAGTCAACTCTTTGCATCAGGTGGCCAAAGTATTGGAGTTTCAGCTTCAGCATCAGTCCTTCCAATGAACACCCAGGACTGATCTCCTTTAGGGTGGACAGGTTGGATCTCCTTGCAGTCCAAGGGACTCTTAAGAGTCTTCTCCAACACCACAGTTCAAAAGCATCAATTGTTCTGCGTTCAGCTTTCTTCACAGTCTAACTCTCACATCCATACATGACCACTGGAAAAACCATAGCCTTGACTAGACAGACCTTTGTTGACAAAGTAATGTCTCTGCTTTTTAATATGCTATCTGAGTTGGTCCTAACTTTCCTTCCAAGGAGTAAGCATCTTTTAATTTCATGGCTGCAGTCACCATCTGCAGTGACTTTGGAGCCCAGAAAAATAAAGTCAGCCACTGTTTCCACTGTTTCCCCATCTATTAGCCATGAAGTGATGGGGCCGGATTAGGTTGATATTATAATTGTCCCTGTTTGGCAAAAGTGCTTGTTTTTTTTTTTTTTTTTTTTTTTTTTTACTGTTTTGCTTTGTTTCTAATACCTTTAACTCCATCAGTTATTATTTCAAATAACACATTTGAATATTATGAAATCGAGTGTTAAATGTTATCTTTAAATAATGATTGTATTTAGTCTTACTCTAGGCAGTACCTTAAGCCATACATATATATATTTTTTTTCATGTAGTTGATATGTTAGAATTCAACATAGCACAGTGAAAATGGTCAGTCTGCTTTATTAATTCTTGTTTGTATATCTTTTAAAATTTAACTTGTCTTCCTGCCTCACTAGATCCACAAGAAGGCACAGTGGTGGTTCTGTCAGCAGAGTCTCAGCAGCTTTTGGTCCAGCTTGTGTATTTTCTACCCAGTCTGCCTGCTGACTTGCTTTCTCGGTTAAGCTGCTGCTGTATTATGGGAAGACTCAGTGCAAATTTGGCTGCCATGCTTATCGGGATACTGCACATGAGGTAGCATGCTAAAGTGAGCTGTATTTCAAGTGTATAATCTTCTCCCTCACCCTTCCCCTGTCACTGGCAGTTTATGAACTGACTTTTTAAAATGCCGCCCCTCCCTTCATTTGCTCTTAAAACAGCAGTTAAAACTGTTGATGATACTGGGTAAGAGGAAGGTCACTGGGGCAAGACTGTTCCAGGTGGTTTGCTTAGTGGTTTGCATTGTCATGGTTGCAGTCACTAAGTCCATGGGCTGTAGTCCACCAGGCGCCTCTGCCCATGGGATTTTCCAGGCAAGGATACTGGAGTGGGTTGCTGTTTCTTTTTCCAGGGGATCCTCCTGACCCAGGGATTGAATCTTGTTCTGCTACACCACAGGTGGATTCTTTACCGCTGAACCATCAGGTAGAAACATACAGTGATTTGTGTAGGTGCATTGAAACAAGGGTTAAGATTATCAGAAGTGTGTAGCCATAGTAAGGATTCAGTGACGGATGAGAGTGCTGTGTTTTAAAACTTCTGGTGTTATGAAATTGTAATACAGGTCTTTCTTTTTGGAAGGGAGCTCAGTTCAATGTAGGTGGTGAAATAAAAGCTTGCGGACTCAGACAGGGAATCATTAAAATATCTGTGGGTGGGTGGGTGGGTGTGTGTGTGTGTGGCAAAATATACATAACCTAAAACTTCCCATTTTAACCAGTTTTAGGTATACAGTGAGAATTGTTTGGGGCATTAAGTACATTCACACTGTTGTGCGACTGCTACCACTATTCATCTCCAGCACTGTCATCGTTGCAGACTGAAACTCTGTACTGATTATTTCCCCTTCTCCCAGCCCTTGTTTACCACTATTTTGTCTTCATGATTTTGATATATTCATCTGTTAATGGATACTCGGTTGTTCTGCCTTTTGGCTGTTACAAATAATGCAGCTATAAACATTGGTGTGCAGACACCTGTTTGAATCCTTTTAATTCTTTTGGCTGTATACCCAGAAGTAGAATTGCTGAATCATATGTTAATTTTCTGTTTAATTTTTCAAGGAGCTACTTTCCAGAATGTGACTGTGGTGTTTTACTCTTAAAGGTCTTAAAACTAATAATGTTTCATGTTGCTAGTGTTCAAAGTATCCTTTAAAATGTAATGTTTGTATCAGGCATAGTACTTTCATATTCAGCCATTTGTTACTGATTGTGGCTCAAGGCCAGGGTCTGATACAGTTTTAGGCAGGAGTTGAATCTGGGCTGTAGCTGAAAAATTTAAAAACTAGCTTCTTTGTGGCTTCTTGTGCAGACCCTCTGCCCCAATTAAACAGGAGTGGCTCACTTTATTAGTAGACATTCTTTAGCTTTGTTTGCCAGTCTCTTCGTACCAGGATAAGACGTATGTTTGAATGTTGTCGCCCAAATTGTGCTTCATAACTGATAATTACTTTTTCCTTTTAGCAAAAGAGAGCTGTTTGCAATATGTTGTCTATATATGAAACCCCTCTTTGTCTAGTTCAGTACTAAATGCCAGGTCTTTAAGAAATACAATTTAACTTAAGTGGTTTTATGACTGTTAACTTCCAGTAGAGGGCACTCATTTCCCATGATAGAACTTGTGGGGGATCTGTTTTGGCATTCATTTAAATGTGACTTTTGAACACCTCTTAAAATTAATTCTCTTTAGAACTTGTATTTAGTATCTTTTTTGGCATTAATTACGATTGACTTGTGCTCAATAACTTTGGTCAAGGATTTTTTCACAAGTCTTTTTTTACATTTTTTTGTGGGTTTGTGGTGAGTACTGAGAAAATATTAATTTACAAGTAATGGTAATAGAAGTTTATAATCATCAAAATCAAGTTGTCATGTAGTTAAAAGTGTACCAAGTTAAACTTTGCCTTTTAGCATTTGCACAGAGTCTTAGTAGACTTCTCTTTCTGTAGATGTATTGTCCCTATTCAAACTAATCTCTTTAAAAATTAAAACAAGATGGGGCCTTTTCAACTTTCCCAGGCCAGTGGTATTATCATTGCATCACTTTTCCTAGATTTAGAATTGAAGAATAATGTTCGGTTATTCTTAAGGAATGATGTTCTTCTAAGGAATACCGTTCCTTAGACATCACCTGGGTTATTTCACGTCTTTGGTTTTCCCCTCCGTCCTTGATGGTGACGGTAAACCAGCTAGCTTTCTCACTGTCTCCCACCTGCACTGTTCACCTGAGGCATCCCACTCCTCAGCTCCGTCTGTGCCAAGGACTGTTGGCAGGCTCCTTTTCCTGAAATATTCCTTAAATAATTTCTGATTCTCATCTGCTATATTAATTGGGCTCTGCGGTCTAGTTCACTCTGGGTGTTAGCGTTCTGACACTGTTGTCTCCAGCAGGGGAAGTTCATCGGAGAGCAGGTCACCACCAGACCATCTCCGTTTGTTCAGTGTGTGAAAAACCCATCAACTTAGAGTTGTTGGTGTTTAGTTTGTCTTAAAAACTGTACTTAGAATTGCTGTTCCTGCCTTTTTCACTATTCACTTAGAGGTTTTTTGAGTTTTTCCTCTCCATCTACCTGTGGTGTTCTGCTGACCGTTACTCTTCTTGCCCTCTCTGCCCCTAGTTCCTTTACAGCTGGTTTGGGGAACATGAGACATGCATGTGGAAACGTAGTCTATGCTGTTAGATAAAAATACCAGAGAAGGGAGAAATTACTGAGAAATTCATCCTGGTTTTGAAGCAGGGTGAATATGTGAGCTGGCCTGCCAGGAGCAGGTCTGGTTTGCTTCTGTTGTCCAAGCATAATTGATATAACATCCCTTCTAGTCTCAGAACTGTTCTGGTGTGGCCAGTATGTGTGGTCATTGTAGTTTTAAGGACAGAGTGATACATTGCTTGTCTTTTGTCCAAACTAGATTTTTAAATGGATTTGCTACTCTTTTTAGCCACTGGACAGCACAGTGTTCACTGGGTATAAGAGGATATTAGCTTCTTTTCTAATCACCCATTTTGTACTCATTTCCATTGAGCATCTCTGACTTTTTATAACCTCTTAGCTTGTGATATTCTCTCCCATAGCCCTTTAAGCAAAGAGAAGTCCTTTAAGTAGAAGTGATTCAGAAAAATGTTGCCATTATTTTTAACTCCCCAACTTTTAAGAATGTTAATAAATACAGTTGTTTCAGTGGTTAAAAAAAAAAAAGTGCTTCTCATTGAATTAGAAACTCCTTATTTTGTCTTGACATTTATTCAGATTTCTATTATAAAAGTTTGTCCCCAAAAAAAAATTTGTCACAAAAAGCTATCCAAAAAGATAGCTTTTTGGATCTGATTATTCTCAGCTTTTTGTTTTTTTGCTGTATTCATGGCTGACATTTGCTGTATTCCTTCTTAGTCTTACCTTGAGGAGAGTTTTTAAAGGTATCACTGGAAACTGATCTCATAGCAGGAACCAGATAATCTTCATTTAATGAGAAGCTGCTTTATGTTTAGCTATTCCCTTAAGTCCACTACCAATATTTTAGCTGCAGTATTGTGACGTAGACTAGTTATAAAGCCTCGCAAAGTATAGGAGTGCATAGTTATTGCAGAGTGGCTTTAAATTGAAGTATTCTTTACCTAGTTAAGATGCTTTGGTTTAGGTAGGAAGCAGGAGCTTGTTTAAACTTAGCTCATTCATATAAACAAGGTAAGACTTTTTTTTTTTTTTTTAATGAAGATGAGGTAGTAAATACATAGCAGCTGAACCTACTACTGAAAAGCAGAACTTCACCTTGGCTCCTTGAAACTGAGTTTTGAGTGGTGTGGAAAAATTTTCCAGTTGTACCATATAAGTGGGCTGGTTATGCTTTTCAAGGAAACTTTACATAAACATATGTTAGAAATTATATTTTCCATATTACGATACTTGAACCCCCTTACATGTAAAGATGATACATGCTACGGATTTTTGACTGAGCTCTTAAATTATACTTGTATTCCATAAAGAATAGTCATATATTCTGTGCTTTATTCCTGAGTCTTCAATTTGGTCACTTCTAGTACTAGGTCTCCATTGTTTATTGTAGATCATCATTTTCTGGATGGAAGTCTTCAGTGAAAGAATGGAATGGAAGTGATCAGTTATACATCAGTAATGAGGACTATTTCAGCTTCTTATTTTCAACACTTACAGGTAACTGCCCTGATCCACCAAGTTAAGGAAAGGAAAAGAACCTAGTATGAAAATTCTCCTGAGATTTACTGTCTTACCTGTTTGGGTCTAAGTTTTGGACCTCACTGCATAGCTTAATAAGATGGGGAACAGAATATCCATTTTAAGCATGTTTAACATGTTCGGTGTGTTAGGAAAAACATCACATTTTAATTAGCCATATTTTGCTTTCCATTGATGTCAGAGAAAAAATAGTAAAATGAGTCTTGATGTGTTAGATTAGTAAGTATTATTACTGTTGTTTTAAATGATCATACTGTCTTTGGTAGTTTTGTTTTGTAACTGGATGATAAAGATGACAGTGTTTGAAATTTTCTGAAGACTTAAAATTAAGAGACTTATTGAAATATGTTGTCAGAATCCAAAAAGAGCTTGAAAAGTTCTGATAAGGAGCTGAATGTAGCAAGATAAATATTATATAAAAGAAACAAGTAACAAGTAGACTTGTACATGTTTGTTTGATAGTTTTGGATGTATGCGTTTGAGATGGATGTGAGGGCTTTATGTTTTAATTAGTAGTACCTGTCAAAGGGTTTAGTGGTTTTAGGAAACTCATTAGGAATCAGCCAGGAGTGTGACATGGCTTCCCAACTAGATGAGGGCTCTTTAGGGCATGTTCATGGAAGTACAGTGATCTGAAAACATCAAAGCAGGTAGCTAGGGTCAGACCACATTGTGCTCGTATTCTGATCATTCTAACAGCTGTCTTTCAGGAGGGACTTGGGCAAGTTGTTTGTATAGGTCAGACTAGGTGTAATAGAGGTGGTAAGAGAATCAGAAATCTTATTATATGGAATAGGTAGAAGGAAGTACACAGTAATTGTTGAAGAAATAGACTTAGGGGGGATGGAATAGTTTTAAGACACTTGAAAGGCTATTATGTAAGAATACAGAGTTTGGTATATGTATGAAGGAGCATATTGCTTTTCTTGTTCATTTGCTTTTTTAAACCTGACATTAATTAGAATGATTATGTCTTTCACACTTATTTAAGTATAAAGGTGGCAAAGCCCTCAGTTTAAGGGATATAATATTGTTTCTTGATGTATTACACATTTGATTCAGGTCAAATCTTTGTGTACATAATTATATGAATTTTACTACATCGCTGGCATTTCATTTTTTAAAATAATACATAAAGTACAGAAATTCAGAGAAAATAGCTTGTTAGCTTGAAGAATTTAACTTGAAGATACATGTCTATTTTTTAAAAATTACTTAAGAATGTTACTTGCTTTGTGATTTATTTTAAATTGGATTTCTTTATACTCAAATTAGGGTTTTCAAAAGAGGAACTGACTTGGCTTCAGAGCCTTTGAGGAGTGCCCCATGTCATCCAGACGCAGCTTTCTCCCGTGCTACTTTACCTCACTGACTTGGATCAGTTTTCACACCATTGGGACATAACAGAGGTAATGGTCCATTTGGAAAGGCATGGAAGATTGTTAGAATTCAGTTCATCCACCGCCAATAGTTACTGTGTGCTAGCGTTGCCTTGTGTAAGATGTTTCTAGAGGTTGAGAGCAGTATAAAGCACAGTCCCTGTTCTGAAAGTGCGTGTGACCCTTGGATAGGCGATGTGGATTCCTGAAAGAAGAGTTTTCATAAAGTTATGCCACTAGAATAGAATAAATTAGCAGTTTGAATGATAGAGACACATTTATTTTCTTTTTGCCTAGTATAGGGTAAAAGGAAAAAGAGGAAAGACTTCATGGAAAAGGAAGAATTTTACGTAGATACTGAAGGATTAATAAGAGTTAAGTAGGATTTTGTATCCTTGAAGGTGGGTTTTTCTAAACAGAAATAATTATTTGGAAGCTCCTTTGGTTTTAAAGAATTAGTATGTAGTTTATCAAAGTTACATTTTAAACCCCAAATTTCCCTTAAATTTTAAAGTTCAACTTAACAAATCTTTTTAGATACATATAGTAAGTTTAGGGAATCATTTTAAAAGGAGACTTAAACTATATTGCATCCCTTTTACATACATATTTAAAACTTTAAAAAACTGTTTAAATAACTTAATATATTCACTATTTGGTAAGTAGTTCAGTTTTCAGACAAACCTTCACAAATGTTATGGTAAATCTTAAAACATTTAATAAACTTACAAGCATGGTACATATTAATATCTTAAGTTTCAGTACTATTTATAGTGAAATTCAAATTAAAATTACAAGTCTAGGTTAGCTGTTAATTCTGTTTTAAATTGAAATTAGAGGGCTGATATTTTACGCTAATAGTCAGAATTGTTTTATGTTACAAATATATAAATATGTAAAGCATCATAAATACTGGTACTAAGGATTTGAGTCTGTAAGATATTTATATATTAGTTAATTTCTTTTATTTATTTCTTCAGTTTCTTTCCTTGCATTGAAAGGTACTTGCCCAGTAGAATTGTAGTTGTGTCATTCCAAATAATGTTGGTTGGAACCTTTCTTGCACATTCCGAGGTTGTGTTCTGTGCTAGCATTTTTTTTTTTTTTTTTTTTTAATGATTCATAAGGTTTTGGTTGGGGCACTGAAGTCCTTGGGAACTTCTTTCCTTGTAACTCGTAATTGCTCGGCCATAGCCTTTCCAAACAAAAGATAACCTTTGTAAGTGTTCTCAACAGGGTCGTCTCTAGAACCTGAATCTGTTTTATTGCTGTACCAATTGATTTTATTCAGCTGATCTATTGACGACTTCTTTCATTCTTTTCCAGAATACTCTTTACATTCTTCCTGTATCTTAGGGCTACACCTTTTGTAGACATTTAACACATTTCTCTCATGGTTTTGTTTGACTGTGATCACAATACTTGGGTCATGCCAGGGACACTTTCTTCTCTGTATCACCTAGTGCCTAACTATGTTCATATATTGGCTTTCAAAAAATAGTGGATTAGAAACAATGAAAACTAAGGAGTTGGGTAACCAACCTGCATATTTAATATCTGGCATTTTATCTTAATCCATAGTACATGCAGAGAGTGAAGCCTTGCACACTGCTGGATTTGAAGGGTTGGGTTTAGTGTCAGTAAGTGTTCTGTAAGCTTGTTTCTGATGTTTTTAAACTACCTCATGCATGGATTGGGGAAAGCGTGGTATGGGGATTGATCAGTGGGCCCCAGATTCCAGACAGAGACTTGTTAAGTGTCTAGTTTGATAACTTGAACAACTCCAATAATCTCTCTCTGACAATTTTAATTTTTCTGAATCACGTCGTCTGTGTAAAGACACAGATGTCGTGAAAATGTGATTGGTTATATTTCTGAGTGTACATTGGCAAGAACATGTATTAAACTTCAAGGATGCTGTCTTTGAAATGTTAAGACATAAATTAGGAAAAATCTGAAAGTTTCTTTCTTAGCTTTTGAAGTTAAATGAAGATTCCAGTTCTATTTTCGATAAAATTTGCCTTTAAGTTGGCCTTATCACATGAAATTATTTGAAATATATGTAGTTTTTGACAGCCTTAGTGTAAAAATTGATTTTTTATTATTATTTCATTTGAAAAAGTTACTAGTCAATGGCGTGAGTTTGCTTAGTTTGTTCTATCTGCTTAGTCTGAAGTGTTGTTGTTTTTTTTTTTTTTAATCGGACCTTTTTTTTTCTGAGTAGATTTTCTTCACAAAGTATACTTTATTTACTTACCTATTTAACACATTTAAGAATTTACTTATGTATATACGGCAGTATGAGGTCTTCACCATGTACAGGCTTTCTCCAGTTGCAGCAAGTGGGGATTACTATCTGGGGCTGCTCTTCAGCTGTGGGACGCAGGCCCCTCTCTGCGGCGGCTCCTCTTGTTGCAGAGCATGGGCTCGAGGGCTTCGTTAGTTCTGGCACACAGGCTTAGCTGCCCTGTGGAACCTCCCCAGACCAGGGATTGAACCTGTATCCCCTACTGGGTGGCATATTCTGGACCACTGGACCACTAGGAAAGTCCCACAGGACAGTGTAGAAGAACAGAAGGATAACAGTAAAAGTGTCCGTCCAGTCTCTGTCTGCCAGCCATTCCATGTCCCTTCCTTAGTTTCTAAATGTATTCTTTTGGATAACTTCTGTGTCTTCACAAATGATTATATATATATATTCTTTTGGCTTCTCCTTTTATAGACACAACATACTCTGATTTGGACCTTGCAGTTTTCATTTAGTATCTTCATGATCATTTCTTCCAAACACTGAAGGAAGAATTGTATGATCTTGCCATTAATGATGGAAATAGTAGTTAAAAGGGAAAAGGAATCTTTGGACAGAGATATCATTCCCAAATGGAAGTGTCTTTTCCAGAGCCAGTGCAAGGTTTTAAGGTTAATTTTAATTGTCATTTATAAAATTTTGAATGGTTTGAAAAGACTACTTTTTAACTAAATTCTGAAGAATAATAATAAAACATTACTCTAGTTTAAGAAATAGAACATTTTTCTTTGTTTTTGAAACCTCTGATTTTATTAACAGTTTTATGTGTGTGACATTTCTGTATAAAATTAGGTAGAAAATACTTCAGTGTAGAAATTAAGTGTACAAAATCTTGTTAAAATTTTTTATATTTTTAAAAAACTCTCAATTTCCACACTGTAGCAAACTGCCATGCCTGTTCTGGAGTTGTGCACTTATGAAGTCAGGATTCTGATGTACGCAAATTTCAGTTAACACTAGTTGCAAAAGTGAAGACTCCCTGTATATATGTATGTTTGTGTGTCTCTGTTTGTATTTTTGTTTACTTTTGTTTTGAAACAATCTCAGACTTGGAGAAAAATTACAATTGCAGTACAAAGAACTTCTCTTTTCTTAAACTGTTTGACAAAATGCCCATTGTCGATACTTTAGCATACAAGTAGACCGTGTTTTATTGTACCTGCAAATTCAGTTTTTGGAAACTGAAGTTCTGCGGCAGCCCTGCACTGAGGGTGTCCGTCATCTTTCCAGTAGCATTTGCACACTCTGGGTCTCTGTGTCAGTTTGGTGATTCTCGCAGTATTTCACACTTTTTCATTGTTATTTCTTAGAGTGAGCTGTGATCGGTGACTTTTGATAATACTGTTGTCATTGTTTCGGAGTTTGTAATTAATTGTAACCATGAACCGTGCCCACAGGAGATAGTGCAGTGATCTTAGTAAAATATGTGTGTTCTGACTGCCCCACCAGCCAGCCATTCCCTATCTCTCTCCTTCTCCTCAAGTCTCCCTATTCCCTGAGACTCAGCAGTATTGAAATTAGGGCAGTTAATAACCCTGCAGTGGCCTCTGAGTGTATGTGTGTTTGTCACTCAGTTGTATCCAACTCTTTGTGACCCCTGGATTGTAGCTCGCCAGGCTTCACTGTCCATGGAGTTCTGCAGGTAAGAATACTGGAGTGGGTTGCCATTTCCCTCTCTGGGGGATCCTCCTGACCAAGGGATCAAACCCCAGCCTACTGCATTGGGTCAGATTCTTTACCATCTGAGGCACCAGGTGTTCAAGTGAAAGGCAGAGTTGCGTATCTCTTACTTGAAACCAAAAGCTAGAAATGATTATGAGCTTAGTGAGGAAAGTGTGTTGACAGCCAAGATAGGCTGACAACTAGAACTCTGTGCTGGTTAGTCAAGTTGTGAGTGCAAAAGAAAAGTTCTTGAAAGTAAAAGGGCTATTTCGTGAACACAGGAATAATAAGAAAGTGAAACAACCTTATTGATGATGCGGAAAAAGTTTGAATGACCCTTAAGCCAAAGCCAAATCTTGAGCAAACCCTGATGATGATTTAGTCATTAAGTCGCATCTGACTCTCTGCAACCCCATGGACAGTGGCCTGCCAGGCTCCTATGTCTGTGGGATTCTCCGGACAAGAGTACTGGGAGTGGTTGGCATTTCCTTCTCCAGTGGATCTTCATGACACAGGGATTGAACCCGGGTCACCCGCATTGAGGGCAGATTTACCGACTGAGCTACAAGGGAAGCCTTAAAACTCTCGTAAGTCTCTTCAGTTCTCTGAAGGCTGAGAGAGGTGAGGAAGCTGCAGAAGAGTTTGAAGGTAGCAGAGACTGATTCATGAGGCTTGAGGGAAGAAGCCATACCCCCAACCATTGCTATTAATGCAAATCCAGCACGGGCTGGTTAGGTTGAGTTGAGAAGCAGTGTGGTTTGCAAGTGAACATGCCTCGTTTAGGGAGAGATCAATAGCCATACAGGGAGATATGATTAGAAAGAGGAAGAACATCATATGATGCATTTTACTTATCTGAGGCAGGATTGATGGGGTTCTGCTTGAACAAGAGCCTGAGATCTTCAACAGGTTCACAGGAATAGCTGTCCTCTGGCTTTGGAGTCTCAGTTTCTGTCTCCCCCTCCTGTAGGCCATAGGGTTTTATTCTAGAATTGTGGACCCAGGCAGATAGACCCTTCAATTTTACAGCAGTTGAAGTCACTAGAACAACCTGATATGGCCCTGTCCATTTCTCGGACAGCTGGTTTGGACTCCCTTTTTCTTGCCAGGTCTTTACTGATACTTGATCCCCTGGCTTTACCTGGGGATTTTTCAAGTCTTCCTGTGGTTTGTTCTCCATACCGTTGGTGTTCTTGCTGAAACCTTCCCAGGTCAATTATATGTTTTAAGAGTGTATTGGCATCCTCGTCAAGAAACAAATCAGAAGTTAAGAATGGTCGTCCATATATCATTTCATAAGGACTTAACAATAGTGGCCGTTTGGGGGATGTCCGTACCCTCATGAGGGCTATGGGTAGCCTATGTGTCCACTTATTACGTGTTTTTTGACATAGCTTAGCCAGAGCCCTTTTAAGAGTCTGGTTGGCTCTCTCTACATTTCCTGAAGCTTGAGGCCTCCAGGATGAGCGGAGCCGGTATTTTATGCCTAAGCATGCGGCTAGGTTCGGGGATATCCTGGCTGTAATGAGGGCGCATTGTCACTCTAAAGTGACCGACGCAGCACACACCTAGGCACTATCTCCTTCAGCTGAGCTTTACAGACTTCTGTAGCTCTCTCTGTCTCAGTAGGGAACGCTTCGATCCATCCTGTGAATGTGTCAATAAAGACTAGCAAATAAGAAAACCCTTGGGTCTTTGGCATGGCTGTAAATTCTACTTGCCAGTCCGCTCCTGGGTATGATCCCCGATGTTGGACAGGTGTAATTAGAGGAGGTCTGGTTTTTGGGTTATTTTTTAGACAGGTGTCACAATTTTGCGTGACCTGTTTAACAACCTTAGTAACTGGGGATGGTAGAGAATAGACTTAAGCAAGATTTCTAGATTATCTCTTCCAAAATGGGTGCTCTTATGTAAGGTGTTAGTAATTTTTTAAACCTGAGAATCAGGGAGTATTATTTGGGCCTGATCAGGCTGAAACCACCCATGTGACCCAATCTCCCAGCTCTGCTCAGCATATCGGGAATGTCCCCCTGGGGTAAAATCTGGAGTCAGGGTTTCCTTGGGGAAAAGGGGGCAGATAGCAGTGGCAGAGGTAGCTTCCCCGGCAGCTCGTCCTGCCTCTTGATCAGCTTTCCTATTTCCGTGAGCTTCTTTTTCTTGCCCCTTTTGGTGACTCTTGCAGTGGATGACAGCTAATTTTGCAGGAAGTTTGACTGCCTCCAGGAGCCTGAGAATGAGCTCTTTGTGTTCAATAGGAGACCTTCGGGCACTGAGCATCTCTCTTTCTTTCCAAATTGCTGCATGGGCATGCAGAATGAGGAAAGCATACTTAGAGTCCATATACACATTAATCTTCTTTCCTTCGCCTAACTCCAAAGCTCTTGTCAGGGAAAAAGTTCAGTTTTCTGTGCTGAGGTGTCTGGGAGAAGAGACCCACTTTCCTTAGTTTCTTCCAGGCTCGCTACAGCATATCCTGCTTTCCTCTCTCCCTTTTCTACAAAACTGCTGCCATATGTGTACCAGTTTTGCTCTGGGTCAGATAAAGGTGTCTCTGATAGGTCCCGGTGAGAAGAGTAGAACTCCTCTGTGATACGTATGCATTGGTGATCCAGAGGGAAAGTGGGGGATCTGGCAGTAAGGTTGCTGGATTGAAAGTCTGGTAGACCCTCAACTTTATTTCTGGAGTGTCAAGGAGGAGGGCTTGGTATTGGGTGATCCTTCCCCCTGTCATCCACCTGTCCCCTTTCGTTTCCAAGACTGCTTGCACCCGGTGAGGCATATACACTGTGGTGGGCTGACCCAGGGTCAGCTTAGATGCCTCCTTAACCATAAGAGCGGTGGCTGCTACTGCCCGGAGGCAAGTGGGCCAACCTCTGGCCACCTCATCTAGTTATTTTGAGAGATAAGCCACAGGTTGTAATACGGGCCCCATCATCTGCCCTAACACCCCAAGAGCAGTTCCTGTCCTTCCAGAAACATAGAGTCTAAAAGTCTTCTCCAGGTTGGGGAGGCCTAAAGCTGGGGCTCTAGTGATGGACTCTTTTAGGGCATTAAATGCCACCTTGCAGGTCTCATGCCAGTCGAGTGACTCTTCCTCTTTCCCCCTTAAATTCTCATATAGGGGTCTGGCCAGATTGCCATAATTAGGAATCCAGATCCTGCAAAACCCGGTCCTTCCTAAAAATCCCCTAAGCTGTTGTTTTGTTTGGGGGTACGGGGTATTTAAGATGAGGGATCTCCCCTCGGGGTCAGGCATTCTTTTTCTCTCCGTAATTATAAATCCAACGTATTTTACTTCGGTTAAGCTAATCTGAGCCTACTTGGGGGATACTCGATAACCCTTTTCATACAGGAAAGTTAACGTTTTAAATAGTGTCCATTTGAGAGCTGGTAAAATCTGGCCTAGCTATGAGCAAGTCATCCACATACTGTATTAGACTACTGTTTGTTAAAGTTAATTCCCTTAGTTCTCTCCCCGAGGAAGTCCCGAAGATATGAGGGCTGTCCCTAAACCCTTGGGGTAGTCGAGTCCAGTCGAGAGTTGAATGGTCTCTCTTGTTTCCAAGTCCCGCCACTCAAAAGCAAAGAGATTTTGGGATTCAGGATGGAGAGGAATGCAAAAGAAAGCACCTTGAAGGTCCAAGACTGAGAAGTACTTGGCATTTCCTGGGACTTGGGATAGGGGGGTATATGGGTTTGGGACTATGGGGTGGATGGGAACCACAGCTTCATTAACAGCTCTTAGATCCTGGACGAATCGGTAAGATCCATCTGGTTTTTGAACGGGCAAGATTGGGGTGTTGCAGGGGGACTCACAGCTGATTCGAGTTCCAGTATCTCGGTATTTGTTAACTAATGGTCTAAGACCCTCAAGAGCTTCTGGTTTTAAGGGATATTGTCTTTTCCAGGGCTAGGGAGCATTTGGTCTCAGAGAAATCTTTACTGGTGGAATATTTATGGCTAAACCAGGGCTGGAGACATCCCAAACCTGGGGATTGACATCATCTAGACAAGGGACAGACTCCTCCTTTTCTACCTCTGACTGTAAATATTCAGACATAGGCAAAGAAAATTATCGACTTCTACCTTTGTGTCCCCAAGTCACTCAGGTTTGGAGGCGAAAGTATTATTCTCAAAATGGAAAATTTGGAAGCTGCAAACATGAAAAATTTAAAGAGTCACGCAGAGGCTAGTCACTCTAAGCTAACCCCTAAGACATTTATTGACTGATTTCTAGCTTCTCTTCTTTAACCTTTTTTATCTACAGTAATCCTGTGTGTTCCTTTTAGTTAGGGATTCATTTTTAGACTATCCTGACTCTTCCACTACGTTCCAGTTTTGGGTCTGATACACTTAGAGATGTGCCAAGTGCTTCCTGAATACTATAGAACATATTTTATATTTAAAATACTTCCATGCTTATGTAGTGAGTCAATGATTTTAAGTTTATTTGTTACACATTTCAATGTAAATGTCAATGTGTGAACTAACATATTCACGACTTGGAAAAGTTGGCTTTTTTTTGCTGTGTGTTTGAACTCCTCACCCGACCAAAGGTCATGGAGAGGTCTATTGTTTTTCTAAAATGGTTATAGTGTTGTTTATTTTCTGGTAATTGAATTAGGGTGTGAGTTGCAAAGCCTGTGTTTCTGTTCATTTCATTCCATCTGTTCGGGTTTCTTTCTCTCTCCTGAGTCAGACAGTAATTTCCCATTGGTTGTCCAGTTACCAAGGTTGGTGTCCATGCATCCGTGCTGGTCTCTGCATTCATGTGTGGGTGTCCTGTGAAACACTAAGCTTAATTTATTTGGAAATGACCTAGCTGTGCAATATACTGTCACCACTCAGTTGCCCACAAGGATAGAAATTCAGGTGATCAAACTCCGGAGAAGCTTTCGTCGGAGAGGGGCGTGTGTTCAGGGGGTTGGGGTGGGAGGGGCGCGGACCGTGGATATCTCAGGTGCCCTCCCAACCTGGGCCTCTGCAGGCCTGCCTCTGCTCGGCAGCCTCCCCCCGCCCCCATCGCTTTTGCTGCTCAGGGCCGGGTGGTCTCTGAAGCTGCCCGGCATCCTGCCCGAAGGCCCCCCTGCCCATATGCTGTCTTCCGGTGTCTCTCTGAACCCTCATCTCTTTCTGCCTCTGTCTCACCTGACGTGGGTGCGTGCGAGTGCCTGTCCGTGTGCCTGGCTGTCGCTCGTCCGCTCTCTCAGGAAGGTCCTGTGCTGGGCCCATGGCGTGGGGGCAGGGCCGGCCTCGGTTTTGGGGACAGGGCGGGGCTGAGGCACTCCAGGGGGTTTGCACAGCCGGCAGGATGGGAGCCTGGGGCCCCGGCTGGGCTGCCCATAAGCCCGCAGGAGGCTCCGGGGACCGTGGCCCCGGGCCGAGCCCCGCTCGTGCGGAGCCACGTGACCCTGAGCAGCGAACGGGATGGTGGGGGGCGGGGGGTGGGGGGGCACCGAGACGTCTTCCCCGCTAAAGCCACCCCCCTCCCCAACCCCCGCCAGAGCTCCCGCAGCCTCGCCAGGCCGCTCGGGGTCCGGGAAGCGCCCCGGGGCGGGCCAGGCGCGTGCTGGCCGGGGGTGGCGGCGGCTGGTCTCCCAGCTGCAGGGCCTGTCCCGGTTTTTCCCATCAGTTTCAACAGTGACGGTCACCCCACATTGTGAGTCGTCTAGATTTCTCACTGACACCCCTGTTAGGGAGTGGCTTTTTAGAGAGAAAGGGAAGGTCACTTGGGGGATGTTAGTCATGAGACAAAATAAGGGCTCAGGTGGGATTGCAGATGTCATCCAGGGGGTAAATAGAGACAGTTGTTGCTGGTACCAAGACATGAAGTTTTTTTTCCCCCTTTTCCCAAAAGGCCATATTACGACCACATGGGGGCGCTGAGTAACAGCCCATAGCTCGGCTGGAAGGGTGGGCCTTTGATAGTGATACCCTGGGATGGGTTGGACATACCCCCAACCTTTGTCATTAATGCAGATGTAGCCCGGGCTGCTTAGGTTGAGTTGAGAAGCAGTGTGGTTTGCAAGTGAACCTGCCTCGTTTAGGGAGAGATCAATAGACATACAGGGAGATATGATTAGAAAGAGGAAGAACATCATATGATGCATTTTACTTATCTGAGTCAGGATTGATGGGGTTCTGCTTGAACAAGACCCTGAGATCTTCAACAGGTTCACAGGAATAGCTGTCCTCTGGCTTTGGAGTCTCAGTTTCTGTCTCCCCCTCCTGTAGGCCATAGGGTTTTATTCTAGAATTGTGGACCCAGGCAGATAGACCCTTCACTTTTACAGCAGTTGAAGTCACTAGAACAACCTGATATGGCCCTGTCCATTTCTCGGACAGCTGGTTTGGACTCCCTTTTTCTTGCCAGGTCTTTACTGATACTTGATCCCCTGGCTTTACCTGGGGATTTTTCAAGTCTTCCTGTGGTTTGTTCTCCATACCGTTGGAGTTCTTGCTTTAACCTTCCCAGGTCAATTATATGTTTTAAGAGTGTATTGGCATCCTCGTCAAGAAACAAATCAGAAGTTCAGAATGGTCGTCCATACATCATTTCATAAGGACTTAACAATAGTGGCCGTTTGGGGGATGTCCGTATCCTCATGAGGGCTTTGCGCAGCATATGTGTCCACTTATTATGTGTTTCTGACATAGCTTAGCCAGAGCCCTTTTAAGAGTCTGGTTGGCTCTCTCTACGTTTCCTGAAGCTTGAGGCCTCCAGGATGAGCGGAGTCGGTATTTTATGCCTAAGCATGCGGCTAGGTTCTGGGGTATCGTGGCTGTAAGTGAGGGCCCGTTGTCACTCTGAAGTGACCGAGGCAGCCCAAACCTAGGCACTATCTCCTTCAGCAGAGCTTTACAGACTTCTGTAGCTCTCTCAGTCTCAGTAGGGAACGCTTCGATCCATCCTGTGAATGTGTCAATAAAGATTAGCAAGTAAGAAAACCCTTGGGTCTTGGGCATGGCTGTAAATTCTAAATGTGGAGCGGCATTGCCAGTCTGCTCCTGGGTATGATCCCCGATGTTGGACAGGTGTAATTAGAGGAGATCTGGTTTTTGGGTTATTTTTTAGACAGGTGTCACAATTTTGTGTGACTTGTTTAACAACCTTAGCTAACTGGGGATGGGAGAGAGTAGGCTTAAGAAAGATTTCTAGATTATCTTTTCCAAAATGGGCGCTCTTATGTAAGGAGTTAGTAATGTTTGAAACCTGAGAATCAGGGAGTATTATTTGGGCCTGATCAGGCTGAAACCACCCATGTGACCCAATCTCCCAGCCCCGCTCAGCATATCGGGAATGTCCCCCTGGGGTAAAATCTGGAGTCAGGGTTTCCTTGGGGGAAAGGGGGCAGATAGCAGTGGCAGAGGTAGCTTCCCCGGCAGCTCGTCCTGCCTCTTGATCAGCTTTCCTATTTCCCTGAGCCTCTTTTTCTTGCCCCTTTTGGTGACTCTTGCAGTGGATGACAGCTAATTTTGCAGGAAGTTTGACTGCCTCCAGGAGCCTGAGAATGAGCTCTTTGTGTTTAACAGCAGAGCTTCGGGCACTGAGCATCCCTCTTTCTTTCCAAATTGCTGCACGGGCATGCAGAATGAGGAAAGCATACTTAGAGTCCATACACACATTAATCCTCTTTCCTTCTCCTAACTCCAAAGCTCTTGTCAGGGCAAAAAGTTCAGCTTTCTGGGCTGAGGTGTCTGGGGGAAGAGACCCACTTTCCTTAGTTTCTTCCAGGCTCGCTACAGCATATCCTGCTTTCCTCTCTCCCTTTTCTACAAAACTGCTGCCATCTGTGTGCCAGTTTTCCTCTGGGTCAGATAAAGGTGTCTCTGATAGGTCCCGGCGAGAAGAGTATAACTCGTCTGTGATTTGTATGCATTGGTGATCCAGAGGGGAGGTAGGGGGATCTGGCAGTAAGGTTGCTGGATTTAAAGTCTGGCAGACCCTCAACTTTATTTCTGGAGTGTCAAGGAGGAGGGCTTGGTATTGGGTGATCCTTCCCCCTGTCATCCACCTGTCCCCTTTCGTTTCCAAGACTGCTTGCACCCGGTGAGGCGTATACACTGTGGTGGGCTGACCCAGAGTCAGCTTAGATGCCTCCTTAACCATAAGAGCAGTGGCTGCTACTGCCCGGAGGCAAGTGGGCCAACCTCTGGCCACCTCATCTAGTTATTTTGAGAGATAAGACACAGGTTGTAATACGGGCCCCATCATCTGCTCTAACACCCCAAGAGCAGTTCCTGTCCTTCCAGAAACATAGAGTCTAAAAGGCTTCTCCATGTTGGGGAGGCCTAAAGCTGGGGCTGTAGTGATGGACTCTTTTAGGACATTAAAGGCCACCTTGCAGGTCTCATGCCAGTCGAGTGGCTCTTCCTCTTTCCCCCTTAAATTTTCATATAGGGGTCTGGCCAGATTGCCATAATTAGGAACCCAGATCCTGCAAAACCCGGTCCTCCCTAAAAATCCCCTAAGCTGTTATTTTGTTTGGGGGTACGGGGTATTTAAGATGAGGGATCTCCCCTCGGGGTCAGGCATTCTTTTTCTCTCCGTAATTATAAATCCAAGGTATTTTACTTGGGTTAAGCTAATCTGAGCCTACTTGGGGGATACTCGATAACCCTTTTCATACAGGAAAGTTAGCGTTTTAAATAGTGTCAATTTGAGAGCTGGTAAAATCTGGCCTAGCTATGAGCAAGTCATCCACATACTGTATTAGACTACTGTTTGTTAAAGTAAATTCCCCTAGTTCTCTACCCGAGGAAGTCCCGAAGATATGAGGGCTGTCCCTAAATCCTTGGGGTAGTCGAGTCCAGTCGAGAGTTGTATGGTCTCTCTTGTTTCCAAGTCCCGCCACTCAAAAGCAAAGAGTTTTTGGGATTCAGGATGGAGAGGAATGCAAAAGAAAGCACCTTGAAGGTCCAAGACTGAGAAGTACTTGGCATTTCCTGGGACTTGGGATAGGAGGGTATATGGGTTTGGGACTATGGGGTGGATGGGAACCACAGCTTCATTAACAGCTCTTAGATCCTGGACGAATCGGTAAGATCCATCTGGTTTTTGAACGGGCAAGATTGGGGTGTTGCAGGGGTCTCACAGCTGATTCGAGTTCCAGTAACTCGGTATTTGTTAACTAATGGTCTAAGACCCTCAAGAGCTTCTGGTTTTAAGGGATATTGTCTTTTCCAGGGCTAGGGAGCATTTGGTCTCAGAGAAATCTTTACTGGTGGAACATTTATGGCTAAAACAGGGCTGGAGACATCCCAAACCTGGGGATTGACCTCATCTAGACAAGGGACAGACTCCTCCTTTTCTATCTCTGACTGTAAATATTCAGACATAGGCAAAGAAAATTATCGACTTCTACCTTTGTGTCCCCAAGTCACTCTGGTTTGGATGCGAAAGTATTATTCTCAAAATGGAAAATTTGGAAGCTGCAAACATGAAAAATTTAAAGAGTCACGCAGAGGCTTGTCACTCTAAGCTAACCCCTAAGACATTTATTGACTGATTTCTAGCTTCTCTTCTTTGAACTTTTTTATCTACAGTAATCCTGTGTGTTCCTTTTAGTTAGGGATTCATTTTTAGACTAACCTGACTCTTCCACTACGTTCCAGTTTTGGGTCTGATACACTTAGAGATGTGCCAAGTGCTTCCTGAATACTATAGAATATATTTTATATTTAAAATACTTCCATGCTTATGTAGTGAGTCAGTGATTTTAAGTTTATTAGTTACACATTTCAATGTAAAAGTCAATGTGTGAACTAACATATTCACGACTTGGAAAAGTTGGCTTTTTTTTGCTGTGAGTTTGAACTCCTCACCCGACCAAAGGTCATGGAGAGGTCTATTGTTTTTCTAAAATGGTTATAGTGTTGTTTATTTTCTGGTAATTGAATTAGGGTGTGAGTTGCAAAGCCTGTGTTTCTGTTCATTTCATTCCATCTGTTCGGGTTTCTTTCTCTCTCCTGAGTCAGACAGTAATTTCCCATTGGTTGTCCAGTTACCAAGGTTGGTGTCCTTGCATCCGTGCTAGTGTCTCCATACATGTTCGGGTGTCCTGTGAAACACTAAGCTTAATTTATTTGGAAATGACCTAGCTGTTCAATACACTGTCATCACTCAGTTGAGCAGAGGGAGAGAAATTCAAGTGACAAAACTCCAGAGAAGCTAGTGTCAGAGCGCCCCGGCATGGCATGCGTGTAGGGGGTTGGGGGGAGGGGGGCGGGGTGTGGAGCGCGGAGATCTCAGGTGTCCTCCCACCCTGGGCCTCTCCAGGCCCGCCGCTGCTCAGTGGCCTCCCCCCGCCCCCATCGATTTGGCTCCTCAGGGCCGGGTGGTCTCTGCAGCTGCCCGGCATCCTGCCCGAGGCCCCCCCTGCCCACAGGCTGTCTTCCAGTCTCTCTCTGAACCCTCGACCCTATCTGCCTCTGTCTCACCTGGCGTGGGTGCGTGCGAGTGCCTGTCCGTGTGCCTGGCTGTCCCTCATCCGCTCTCTCAGGAAGGTCCTGTGCTGGGCCCGTGGCGTGGGGGCAGGGCGGGCCTCGTTTTGGGGACAGGGCGGGGCTGAGGTACTCCAGGGGGTATGCACAGCTGGCAGGATGGGCGCCTGGGACCCCGGCTGGGCTGCCCCTAAGCCCGCAGGAAGCTCCGGGGACCGCGGCCCCGGGCCGACGCGCCGCTCCTCCGGAGCCACGTGACCCTGAGCAGCGAACGGGATGATGGAGGGCGGGGGCTGGCTGGTCACCGAGACGTCCTCCCCGCTCAAGCCAACCCCCTCCCCAACCCCCGCCAGAGCTCCCGCAGCCTCGACAGGCCGCTCGGGTTCCGGGAAGCGCCCAGGGCCGGGCCAGGCGCGTGCTGGCCGGGGGTGGCGTCGGCTGGTCTCCCAGCTGCAGGGCCTGTCCCGGTTTTTCCCATCATTTTCAACAGTGACGGTCACCCCACATTGTGATTCGTCTAGATTTCTCACTGACATCCCTGTTAGGGAGTGGCTCTTTTGAGAGATAGGGAAGGTCACTTGGGGGATGTTAGTCATGAGAGAAAATAAGGGCTCAGGTGGGATTGCAGATGTCATCCAGGGGGTAAATAGAGACAGTTGTTGCTGGTACCAAGACATGAAGTTTTTTTTTCCCCCTTTTCCCAAAAGGCCATATTACGACCACATGGGGGCGCTGAGTAACAGCCCATAGCTCGGCTGGAAGGGTGGGCCTTTGATATTGATACCCTGGGATGGGTTGGACATACACCCAACCTTTGTCATTAATGCAGATGCAGCCCGGGCTGCTTAGGTTCAGTTGAGAAGCAGTGTGGTTTGCAAGTGAACATGCCTCGTTTAGGGAGAGATCAATAGCCATACAGGGAAATATGATTAGAAAGAACAAGAACATCATATGATGCATTTTACTTATCTGAGGCAGGATTGATGGGGTTCTGCTTGAACAAGAGCCTGAGATCTTCAACAGGTTCACAGGAATAGCTGTCCTCTGGCTTTGGAGTCTCAGTTTCTGTCTCCCCCTCCTGTAGGCCATAGGGTTTTATTCTAGCATTGTGGACCCAGGCAGATAGACCCTTCACTTTTACAGCAGTTGAAGTCACTAGAACAACCTGATATGGCCCTGTCCATTTCTCAGACAGCTGGTTTGGACTCCCTTTTTCTTGCCAGGTCTTTACTGATACTTGATCCCCTGGCTTTACCTGGGGATTTTTCAAGTCTTCCTGTGGTTTGTTCTCCATACCGTTGGAGTTCTTGCTTTAACCTTCCCAGGTCAATTATATGTTTTAAGAGTGTATTGGCATCCTCGTCAAGAAACAAACCAGAAGTTAAGAATGGTCGTCCATACATCATTTCATAAGGACTTAACAATAGTGGCCGTTTGGGGGATGTCTGTATCCTCATGAGGGCTTTGCGCAGCATATGTGTCCACTTATTATGTGTTTCTGACATAGCTTAGCCAGAGCCCTTTTAAGAGTCTGGTTGGCTCTCTCTACGTTTCCTGAAGCTTGAGGCCTCCAGGATGAGTGGAGCTGGTATTTTATGCCTAAGCATGCGGCTAGGTTCTGGGGTATCGTGGCTGTAAGTGAGGGCCCGTTGTCACTCTGAAGTGACCGAGGCAGCCCAAACCTAGGCACTATCTCCTTCAGGAGAGCTTTACAGACTTCTGTAGCTCTCTCAGTCTCAGTAGGGAACGCTTCGATCCATCCTCTGAATGTGTCAATAAAGACTAGCATGTAAGAAATCCCTTGGGTCTTGGGCATGGCTGTAAATTCTACTTGCCAGTCCGCTCCTGGGTATGATCCCCGATGTTGGACAGGTGTAATTAGAGGAGGTCTGGTTTTTGGGTTATTTTTCAGACAGGTGTCACAATTTTGTGTGACTTGTTTAACAACCTTAGCTAACTGGGGATGGGAGAGAATAGGCTTAAGCAAGATTTCTAGATTATCTTTTCCAATATGGGCGCTCTTATGTAAGGAGTTAGTAATGTTTTAAACCTGAGAATCAGGGAGGGTTATTTGGGCCTGATCAGGCTGAAACCACCCATGTGACCCAATCTCCCAGCCCCGCTCAGCATATCGGGAATGTCCCCCTGGGGTAAAATCTGGAGTCAGGGTTTCCTTGGGGAAAAGGGGGCAGATAGCAGTGGCAGAGGTAACTTCCCCGGCAGCTTGTCCTGCCTCTTGATCAGCTTTCCTATTTCCCTGAGCCTCTTTTTCTTGCCACTTTTGGTGACTCTTGCAGTGGATGACAGCTAATTTTGCAGGAAATTTGACTGCCTCCAGGAGCCTGAGAATGAGCTCTTTGTGTTTAATAGCAGAGCTTCGGGCACTGAGCATCCCTCTTACTTTCCAAATTGCTGCACGGGCATGCAGAATGAGGAAAGCATACTTAGAGTCCATAAACACATTAATCCTCTTTCCTTTTCCTAACTCCAAAGCTCTTGTCAGGGCAAAAAGTTCAGCTTTCTGGACTGAGGTGTCTGGGGGAAGAGACCCACTTTCCTTAGTTTCTTCCAGGCTCGCTACAGCATATCCTGCTTTCCTCTCTCCCTTTTCTACAAAACTGCTGCCATTTGTGTGCCAGTTTTCCTCTGGGTCAGATAAAGTTGTCTCTGATAGGTCCCGGCGAGAAGAGTATAACTCGTCTGTGATTTGTCTGCATTGGTGATCCAGAGGGGAGGTAGGGGGATCTGGCAGTAAGGTTGCTGGATTTAAAGTCTGGCAGACCCTCAACTTTATTTCTGGAGTGTCAAGGAGGAGGGCTTGGTATTGGGTGATCCTTCCCCCTGTCATCCACCTGTCCCCTTTCGTTTCCAAGACTGCTTGCACCCGGTGTGGCGTATACACTGTGGTGGGCTGACCCAGGGTCAGCTTAGATGCCTCCTTAACCATAAGAGCGCTGGCTGCTACTGCCCGGAGGCAAGTGGGCCACCCTCTGGCCACCTCATCTAGTTATTTTGAGAGATAAGCCACAGGTTGTAATACGGGCCCCATCATCTGCTCTAACACCCCAAGAGCAGTTCCTGTCCTTCCAGAAACATAGAGTCTAAAAGTCTTCTCCATGTTGGCGAGGCCTAAAGCTGGGGCTGTAGTGATGGACTCTTTTAGGACATTAAAGGCCACCTTGCAAGTCTCATGCCAGTCGAGTGTCTCTTCCTCTTTCCCCCTTAAATTTTCATATAGGGGTCTGGCCAGATTGCCATAATTAGGAATCCAGATCCTGCAAAACCCGGTCCTTCCTAAAAATCCCCTAAGCTGTTGTTTTGTTTGGGGGTACGGGGTATTTAAGATGAGGGATCTCCCCTCGGGGTCAGGCATTCTTTTTCTCTCCGTAATTATAAATCCAAGGTATTTTAATTGGGTTAAGCTAATCTGAGCCTACTTGGGGGATACTCGATAACCCTTTTCATACAGGAAAGTTAGCGTTTTAAATAGTGTCCATTTGAGAGCTGGTAAAATCTGGCCTAGCTATGAGCAAGTCATCCACATACTGTATTAGACTACTGTTTGTTAAAGTTAATTCCCTTAGTTCTCTCCCCGAGGAAGTCCCGAAGATATGAGGGCTGTCCCTAAACCCTTGGGGTAGTCGAGTCCAGTCGAGAGTTGTATGGTCTCTCTTGTTTCCAAGTCCCGCCACTCAAAAGCAAAGAGTTTTTGGGATTCAGGATGGAGAGGCATGCAAAAGAAAGCACCTTGTAGGTCCAAGACTGAGAAGTACTTGGCATTTCCTGGGACTTGGGATAGGAGGGTATATGGGTTTGGGACTATGGGGTGGATGGGAACCACAGCTTCATTAACAGCTCTTAGATCCTGGACGAATCGGTAAGATCCATCTGGTTTTTGAACGGGCAAGATTGGGGTGTTGCAGGGGGACTCACAGCTGATTCGAGTTCCAGTATCTCGGTATTTGTTAACTAATGGTTTAAGACCCTCAAGAGCTACTGGTTTTAAAGGATATTGTCTTTTCCAGGGCTAGGGAGCATTTGGTCTCAGAGAAATCTTTACTGGTGGAACATTTATGGCTAAACCAGGGCTGGTGACATCCCACACCTGGGGATTGACATCATCTAGACAAGGGACAGACTCCTCCTTTTCTACCTCTGACTGTAAAAATTCAGACATAGTCAAAGAAAATTATCGACTTCTACCTTTGTGTCCCCAAGTCACTCTGGTTTGGAGGCGAAAGTATTATTCTCAAAATGGAAAATTTGGAAGCTGCAAACATGAAAAATTTAAAGAGTCACGCAGAGGCTAGTCACTCTAAGCTAACCCCTAAGACATTTATTGACTGATTTCTAGCTTCTCTTCTTTAACCTTTTTTATCTACAGTAATCCTGTGTGTTCCTTTTAGTTAGGGATTCATTTTTAGACTATCCTGACTCTTCCACTACGTTCCAGTTTTGGGTCTGATACACTTAGAGATGTGCCAAGTGCTTCCTGAATACTATAGAACATATTTTATATTTAAAATACTTCCATGCTTATGTATTGAGTCAATGATTTTAAGTTTATTTGTTACACATTTCAATGTAAAAGACAATGTGTGAACTAAAATATTCACGACTTGGAAAAGCTGGCTTTTTTTGCTGTGTGTTTGAACTCCTCACCTGACCAAAGGTCATGGAGAGGTCTATAGTTTTTCTAAAATGGTTATAGTGTTGTTTATTTTCTGGTAATTGAATTAGGGTTTGAGTTGCAAAGCCTGTGTTTCTGTTCATTTCATTCCATCTGTTCCGGTTTCTTTCTCTCTCCTGAGTCAGACAGTAATTTCCCATTGGTTGTCCAGTTACCAAGGTTGGTGTCCATGCATCCGTGCTGGTCTCTCCATACATGTCCGGGTGTCCTGTGAAACACTAAGCTTAATTTATTTGGAAATGACCTAGCTGTTCAATACACTGTCATCACTCAGTTGAGCAGAGGGAGAGAAATTCAAGTGACAAAACTCCAGAGAAGCTAGTGTCAGAGCGCCCCGGCGTGGCATGCGTGCAGGGGTTTGGGGGGAGGGGGGCGGGGCGCGGAGCGCGGAGATCTCAGGTGTCCTCCCACCCTGGGCCTCTCCAGGCCCGCCGCTGCTCAGTGGCCTCCCCCCGCCCCCATCGCTTTGGCTGCTCAGGGCCGGGTGGTCTCTGCAGCTGCCCGGCATCCTGCCCGAGGCCCCCCTGCCCACAGGCTGTCTTGCAGTCTCTCTCTGAACCCTCGACTCTTTCTGCCTCTGTCTCACCTGGCGTGGGTGCGTGTGAGTGCCTGTCCGTGTGCCTGGCTGTCGCTCGTCCGCTTTCTCAGGAAGGTCCTGTGCTGGGCCCGTGGCATGGGGGCAGGGCGGGCCTCGGTATGGGGACAGGGCGGGGCTGAGGCACTCCAGGGGGTTTGCACAGCCGGCAGGATGGGCGCCTGGGGCCCCGGCTGGGCTGCCCCTAAGCCCGCAGGAGGCTCCGTGGACCGTGGCCCCGGGCCGACGCCCCGCTCGTCCGGAGCCACGTGACCCTGAGCAGCGAACGGGATGGTGGGGGGCGGGGGGTGGGGGGGCACCGAGACGTCCTCCCCGCTCAAGCCACCCCCCTCCCCAACTCCCGCCTGAGATCCCGCAGCCTCGCCAGGCCGCTCGGGGTCCGGGAAGCGCCCCGGGCCGGGCCAGGCGCGTGCTGGCCGGGGGTGGCGTCGGCTGGTCTCCCAGCTGCAGGGCCTGTCCCGGTTTTTCCCATCAGTTTCAACAGTGACGGTCACCCCACATTGTGAGTCGTCTAGATTTCTCACTGACACCCCTGTTAGGTAGTGGCTTTTTAGAGAGATAGGGAAGGTCACTTGGGGGATGTTCGTCATGGAGAAAATAAGGGCTCAGTTGGGATTGCAGATGTCATCCAGGGGGTAAATAGAGACAGTTGTTGCTGGTACCAAGACATGAAGTTTTTTTTCCCCCTTTTCCCAAAAAGCCATATTACGACCACATGGGGGCGCTGAGTAACAGCCCATAGCTCGGCTGGAAGGGTGGGCCTTTGATATTGATACCCTGGGATGGGTTGGACATACCCCCAACCTTTGTCATTAATGCAGATGCAGCCCGGGCTGCTTAGGTTGAGTTGAGAAGCAGTGTGGTTTGCAAGTGAGCATGCCTCGTTTAGGGAGAGATCAATAGCCATACAGGGAGATATGATTAGAAAGAGGAAGAACATCATATGATGCATTTTACTTATCTGAGGCAGGATTGATGGGGTTCTGCTTGAACAAGAGCCTGAGATCTTCAACAGGTTCACAGGAATAGCTGTCCTCTGGCTTTGGAGTCTCAGTTTCTGTCTCCCCCTCCTGTAGGCCATAGGGTTTTATTCTAGAATTGCGGACCCAGGCAGATAGACCCTTCACTTTTACAGCAGTTGAAGTCACTAGAACAACCTGTTATGGCCCTGTCCATTTCTCGGACAGCTGGTTTGGACTCCCTTTTTCTTGCCAGGTCTTTACTGATACTTGATCCCCTGGCTTTACCTGGGGATTTTTCAAGTCTTCCTGTGGTTTGTTCTCCATCCCGTTGGAGTTCTTGCTGAAACCTTCCCAGGTCAATTACATGTTTTAAGAGTTTATTGGCATCCGCGTCAAAAAACAAATCAGAAGTTCAGAATGGACGTCCATACATCATTTCATAAGGACTTAACAATAGTGGCCGTTTGGGGGATGTCCATAGCCTCATGAGGGCTATGGGCAGCATATGTGTCCACTTATTATGTCTTTCTTGACATAGCTTAGCCAGAGCCCTTTTAAGAGTCTAGTTGGCTCTCTCTACCTTTCCTGAAGCTTGAGGCCTCCAGGATGAGTGGAGCCGGTATTTTATGCCTAAGCATGCAGCTAGGTTCTGGGGTATTGTGGCTGTAAGTGAGGGCCCGTTGTCACTCTGAAGTGACCGAGGCAGCCCAAACCTAGGCACTATCTCCTTCAGCAGAGCTTTACAGACTTCTGTAGCTCTCTCTGTCTCAGTAGGGAATGCTTCGATCCATCCTGTGAATATGTCAATAAAGACTAGCAAATAAGAAAACCCTTGGGTCTTGGGCATGGCTGTAAATTCTACTTGCCAGTCCGCTCCTGGGTATGATCCCCGATGTTGGACAGGTGTAATTAGAGGAGGTCTCGTTTTTGGGTTATTTTTTAGACAGGTGTCACAATTTTGTGTGACCTGTTTAACAACCTTAGCTAACTGGGGATGGGAGAGAATAGGCTTAAGCATGATTTCTAGATTATCTTTTCCAAAATGGGTGCTCTTATGTAAGGAGTTAGTAATGTTTTAAACCTGAGAATCAGGGAGTATTATTAGGGCCTGATCAGGCTGAAACCACCCATGTGACCCAATCTCCCAGCCCCGCTCAGCATATCGGGAATGCCCCATGGGGTAAAATCTGGAGTCAGGGTTTCCTTGGGGAAAAGGGGGCAGATAGCAGTGGCAGAGGTAGCTTCCCCGGCAGCTCGTCTTGCCTCTTGATCAGCTTTCCTATTTCCCTGAGCCTCGTTTTCTTGCCCCTTTTGGTGACTCTTGCAATGGATGACAGCTAATTTTGCAGGAAGTTTGACTGCCTCCAGGAGCCTGAGAATGAGGTCTTTGTGTTTAACAGTAGAGCTTCAGGCACTGAGCATCCCTCTTTCTTTCCAAATTGCTGCACGGGTATGCAGAATGAGGAAAGCATACTTAGAGTCCATACACACATTAATCCTCTTTCCTTCTCCTAACTCCAAAGCTCTTGTCAGGGCATAAAGTTCAGCTTTCTGGGCTGAGGTGTCTGGGGGAAGAGACCCACTTTCCTTAGTTTCTTCCAGGCTCGCTACAGCATATCCTGCTTTCCTCTCTCCCTTTTCTACAAAACTGCTGCCATCTGTGTGCCAGTTTTCCTCTGGGTCAGATAAAGGTGTCTCTGATAGGTCCCGGCGAGAAGAGTATAACTCGTCTGTGATTTGTATGCATTGGTGACCCAGAGGGGAGGTAGGGGGATCTGGCAGTAAGGTTGCTGGATTTGAAGTCTGGCAGACCCTCAACTTTATTTCTGGCGTGTCAAGGAGGAGGACTTGGTATTGGGTGATCCTTCCCCATGTCATCCACCTGTCCCCTTTCGTTTCCAAGACTGCTTGCACCCGGTGAGGCATATACACTGTGGTGGGCTGACCCAGGGTCAGCTTAGATGCCTCCTTAACCATAAGAGCGCTGGCTGCTACTGCCCGGAGGCAAGTGGGCCACCCTCTGGCCACCTCATCTAGTTATTTTGAGAGATAAGCCACAGGTTGTAATACGGGCCCCATCATCTGCCCTAACACCCCAAGAGCAGTTCCTGTCCATTCAGAAACATAGAGTCTTAAAGGCTTCTCCCAGTTTGGGAGGCCTAAAGCTGGGGCTGTAGTGATGGACTCTTTTAGGGCATTAAAGGCCACCTTGCAGGTCTCATGCCAGTCGAGTGTCTCTTCCTCTTTCCCCCTTAAATTTTCATATAGGGGTCTGGCCAGATTGCCATAATTAGGAATCCAGATCCTGCAAAACCCGGTCTTTCCTAAAAATCCCCTAAGCTGTTGTTTTGTTTGGGGGTATGGGGTATTTAAGATGAGGGATCTCCCCTCGGGTCAGGCATTCTTTTTCTCTCCGTAATTATAAATCCAAGGTATTTTACTTGGGTTAAGCTAATCTGAGCCTACTTGGGGGATACTCGGTAACCATTTTCATACAGGAAAGTTAGCGTTTTAAATAGTGTCCATTTGAGAGCTGGTAAAATCTGGCCTAGCTAAGAGCAAGTCTTCCACATACTGTGTTAGACTACTGTTTGTTAAAGTTAATTCCCTTAGTTCTCTCCCCGAGGAAGTCCCGAAGATATGAGGGCTGTCCCTAAACCCTTGGGTTAGTTGAGTCCAGTCGAGATTTGTATGGTCTCTCTTGTTTCCAAGTCCCGCCACTCAAAAGCAAAGAGTTTTTGGGATTCAGGATGGAGAGGAATGCAAAAGAAAGCACCTTGAAGGTCCAAGACTGAGAAGTACTTGGCATTTCCTGGGACTTGGGATAGGAGAGTATATGTGTTTGGGAATATGGGGTGGATGGGAACCACAGCTTCATTAACAGCTCTTAGATCCTGGACGAATCGGTAAGATCCATCTGGTTTTGAAGGGGCAAGATTCGGGTGTTGCAGGGGGACTCACAGCTGATTCGAGTTCCAGTATCTCGGTATTTGTTAACTAATGGTCTAAGACCCTCAAGAGCTTCTGGATTTAAGGGATATTTTCTTTTCCAGGGCTAGGGAGCATTTGGTCTCAGAGAAATATTTACTGGTGGAACATTTATGGCTAAACCAGGGCTGGAGACATCCCACACCTGGGGATTGACCTCATCTAGACAAGGGACAGACTCCTCCTTTTCTACCTCTGACTGTAAATATTCAGACATAGGCAAAGAAAATTATCGACTTCTACCTTTGTGTCCCCAAGTCACTCTGGTTTGGAGGCGAAAGTATTATTCTCACCATGGAAAATTTGGAAGCTGCAAACATGAAAAATTTAAAGAGTCACGCAGCGGCTAGTCACTCTAAGCTAACCCCTAAGACATTTATTGACTGATTTCTAGCTTCTCTTCTTTAACCTTTTTTATCTACAGTAATCCTGTGTGTTCCTTTTAGTTAGGGATTCATTTTTAAACTATCCTGACTCTTCCACTACGTTCCAGTTTTGGGTCTGATTCACTTAGAGATGTGCCAAGTGCTTCCTGAATACTGTAGAACATATTTTATGTTTAAAATACTTCCATGCTTATGTATTGAGTCAATGATTTTAAGTTTATTTGTTACACATTTCAATGTAAAAGTCAATGTGTGAACTAACATATTCACGACTTGGAAAAGTTGGCTTTTTTTTGGTGTGTGTTTGAACTCCTCACCGGACCAAAGGTCCTGGAGAGGTCTATTGTTTTTCTAAAATGGGTATAGTGTTGTTTATTTTCTGGTAATTGAATTAGGGTGTGAGTTGCAAAGCTTGTGTTTCTGTTCATTTCTTTCCATCTGTTCGGGTTTCTTTCTCTCTCCTGAGTCAGAGAGTAATTTCCCATTGGTTGTCCAGTTACAAAGTTTGGTGTCCATGCATCCGTGCTGGTCTCTCCATACATGTCCGGGTGTCCTATGAAACACTAAGCTTAATT